>NC_133778.1:53963232-54005098 GCF_003597395.2 Chelonoidis abingdonii | reverse complement strand
AGACTCCGTGCTTGCGAGAGGGGAAGTATTGCCTCCTAGAGGCGCCCAGGGGGGTGTGGTATGTAAGTGTCCCGGGTCACTGGGTGAGGGCTTGAGCCGGTTATGCCTTGTGTTACTGAAACGGAACCCCTGGATACTGAACCTGGCCCTTGTTGCTGCCAGCTCAGAGGGGCAGAAGGGTTACACAAGTGATAAGTTGGGTACACTTTGGGTAATTAGGTAGAAGGGTGATTCTCCATTTGTTTACTAATGGATTTGTTTTGATGCTTCTTGTGTTGGGGGTCACTTACCTCTTGAGCATTTCCTGTAGGTTGGCAACCTCATTAGGCAGGTCTTCAGTGGTTCAGACCTCCAGTCAAGTCACTTAGTCAAAATGGATGAATTACTTCCCAGGTAACGAAGAGTTCTACTGTCGGCCCTTATCAGGGTCTTTGGCCCCATCTCTGGGCCCTTTTTAATCCAGTTGTTCATGTGTGCTTCTGCAGGAGCCTTATCCCCTTCTCTTGGTTTAGGCTACTTTATCAGAGGCCAATTGGGGAACCCGAACTCTCCACTACTCCAGGTTCCAACCCAGAGACTCTATAAACAGCAGCCATGTACTAATTCCTTCAATTAGTTGAAGAGCCTCTTCTCAGCTGGGGCCTTTACCTCCAGTCATTACCTTAGGGCTAGTGTTTTCCAGTCCTCTCATCCCCAGGTTTAGCAAATGCAGTTTGTCAAGCACCCTTTAATTAAAGAGGAGTATCTTTCCTTGCCTCTTTATCCCCAGCCAGGAAGTGACATGCTCAGGCCCTGCAGCAACTTTTAACTGAGCCTGCTGGGCTCTGATTGACTGTCTCTAAGACTATCTAGGCAGACCTGGAGGACCCATCTT
Organism: Chelonoidis abingdonii; assembly: GCF_003597395.2. Taxonomy (NCBI): domain Eukaryota; kingdom Metazoa; phylum Chordata; order Testudines; family Testudinidae; genus Chelonoidis; species Chelonoidis abingdonii. The sequence goes on along the minus strand of NC_133778.1, from coordinate 54,004,224 downwards.
TGGTACTCCTTCCTGGGTGGAGTGTGGTAGGACCACAGGGCCCCCAGCAAGGGGCCAAAGGGCCATGCCACCTAGGGTGACCAGATGTCCTGATTTTATAAGGACAGTTCCGATATTTGAGGCTTTTTTCTTGTATAGAAGTCTATTATATCCCACCTCCTGTCCCAATTTTTCACACTTGCTGTCTGGTCACCCTATGCACACCTCATCACACTTCTCCATTTGCCTTATGAGCTTCCTTGTAGAGTTCTATTAGCTAGAACCAATTCTAATACCTAATCCATAGGGAGAGCCACTTTTACAAAGTTAATCACTTACCTCCTTATATCTTCCTGAATTTGAGAGAGACACCAAAGGAATTTCATCTATTTCACAATTATTTCTTGAGGAGTGTGCTATCATAGTTAGAAAATGGGAATAAGTGTCAGCGCTTAGATTCTTTCCCCTGCTCTGCACCGGTTGGTTGTGTTTTCTTAAGCAAATCATTAACGTGCTGTCTGCCTCAGTTTACCCACCTGACAAATGTTTATATATTTTCCTGAACTCCTCATGTTGTAGTATTCCTCTCAGCCTGAGGCAGCTCTTGAAAATTGTCTGCACTGAACCAGGTTTTTTGACATGCTACTTCTATTCTACCTGGCATAAGATTGCGGAAGGGAGCTCATAGTTAGAGTCCACAAAGTCTGACCTGAGTTGCAAAGGCGCTGAGTACTCACAACTCTAACTGACCTTGGTGGGAACTAGTAATGCTCAACACTTCTGAAAACCAGATTTAGATACCTTCATTTAGCTCCTATTTTGAAACATTTGGCCAATTATAATGGTCTTGGTCAGAATCAAAGGAAAATTCTCTCTGTTTCTGCCAATGGGTGAGGTCAAAAGGAAGATGGAAAAAAGCTGCAAGACCAACAAGTACAGCTCCTATCATCACTGCAGATGCTGCCATTTCTCATGTGGGACCTCGAGCTATTAAAACTGCTTGAAATTTTTTGTATGACACACTTTTTTGTGTTCAAAAATTATAATTTAAAATATGTCATTTTTGCAAAAGTTGACATTGTAGACAGCTTCCCTTTCCACAGGTGTTTGTCAATATTTTAATTGACATTTTGGCAAATACAAAAATATTGACAAATATCTATTTATAAATAAAAACACATGGTTTTCAGTAAACACCACATTTCTGTAAGGGTTTCAAAAGGATTTTGATACAAGTTGATAACATTTCCATGAAAAAGTTAGTTAAAATATCACTAAACATGGAAATGGGCCATTTCAAACCTATTAGTTTTAAGATGGAGCTTGATAAGTTTAGGAACAGGATTCTAAGACATTGCCTGCAGTAGCTGGGGATGGGCCTCAGTGACCCAGGATGTCCCTTCCAGTCTTGTGTTCCTAAGGCCGATATCCCAGTTTCTCTGTGAAATGGAAACAACTTTGAAATTTTGAATTTTGCTGTGAAATTGTCTCCCTGTTTTTCAACCAGCTCTAATGCTGAAATGCTGCTCCTGAGCCTGTCCTGATTAGAGCATTGCCATTCTTTTCCTTAAGCTGTACTTTTTGCTCATTTTGAAAGTTGAGAGAATGAAGCAGGTGCTTGGGGCGGCCAATAGGAAGGACTGCTGCCAAATTGCCGCTAAGGAATGAAGTGGTGCGGTTGAGCTGCCGCCTAAGGGCCGCCGATTGTGGCTTTTTTTAAAAAAAATGTTCTGTGCTTGGGGTGGCAAAAAAGCCTGAGCCGGCCCTGCTTTCAGAAGCCTCTCTTTGATTTTTACATGCCCTGCTTCTGCCCAGTAACCTCCTACTCTAATTCAACAAACCCTACAGCTTTTTTGCATGCACCTTCCATTTTGGAGTGTGGACTGTTGCTGTGACCCTATCATGTGTTGATTGTGGGGAGGGAAAAAAATAGCTAATGATTTTCAAGTAGTCTAAGAACAGAGGTTAGCTTTGTTAGCTGATGCCTATGGGACTGGGTCCCAGTGTGCAAACTTTTAGGCAATTGCAATAGAAAGAGATATTTCAGCATGTATTTATTACAAACATTAAGTTACTTCTTGGCTGCTATCCAGAATGTGAACATTCTTTAGCGCTGGGGCTTAGGATGCAATTTAAAATGTGTTCGCTCTAATGCTGGGAATTTGGGACTCCCAATGCCAAAGGCCTAAAAAGAACATTGCTTGTGATATCATTAGCCCTTTTGCTGAACTCCAGGAATAACTTCATTGAATTTCCCACCAGTATCTTTTTATTTAATAGAGTTGAGAAAAAAAACCTGTAGCAGGCATTACATATCAGTCATGTACTTAATTATGGCTCTGTTGGATCATATTTATACATACAGCTATGAAACTGTTCTGTTTCCTGGTACTGCACCTTTGAGTCTCTCAGGACACTGGCATCTGCAGAGACCAGCAGCTGTTTTCTGTTAAATTCAGTTCTGACTATTAAAGAGGGGAGCCACAGATGCACGGTGCTCTCAGGCAGACTTGACTTTAGCGATTCCTTGTAAGGCAGGAGGCAATGAACTATTCTTGGATCTTGGAGAATTGTGCCCTAGAAGCGAAGAGTTTCACACCGCTCCATCCAACAGCTCTGAAAAGATACAGTGGGCAGTTCAGTGCATTAAATAGATCAGAGGAGAAAAAGCAGCTTTGAAAAATGCTCAGAAAAAGACGTTGTTACATAACTGCTGCCTTAAGTCAGTAGTAATTCAACAGTAACTTATTTACAGATGCTATACAAGTTGTATTAGCACCTGCTTAGTGAGCTGGCGTACTGGATATAGTACTGAACATACTGCTGCAATATCCTTTATGCAGGCTGCTCCTGAGAATAGAGGAACTGAAAGAAATAATTCATATAAAGTTCTTAGCCTTTTACAGTGATTTAGGAGTCGATACAAGACTCTCACTGAAACAGATGCACAATCCTGTGCTTTGATCCATTACTGCTCACAGCTTCCCATTGCATTACATTAAATAGGAACTGCAGGAATTCTGAAGTTTGTGTTGAAGGCTAAGGAGATGGCCCTGAGAATACTGATGAGTGCTGCTCATAGCTACTAGCTGGACACTGTGCCTTGTTTATCCCCAGTCCTTTGATTTAATTTGGTTATATCATTTCTTTGATTTTACATAATTTTGTCCTTAATAAAAAGAGTTTCCAATTTAAAAAAAGAGAAAAGTTTTCCAATGTTAGACTAGATAGTTCATATATTCTTAAGGGTTATAGATCATGGGATCAAAAGTTAAAGCTTTAAATTAGGGACTCAGTAAATCAAAAATAAATTATACTTGGAATGATGAAATGTCATAACTTAATCTTTGGGTCAAATCACCTCTTTTCTCCTCAGGCCATTCCACAGGTCGATGTTTACTTCCTCGTATAAATCTAATATGACTTGTCAGAATATATTGCATAGTTTAGACAAGCAACTCATGTATCAGGGATGTATGCATATTGCAACATGTTGCAGAATGGAGACACCTCATTCCAGAGTCTCAATTCACTGCAAGGCTGGGCACTAGGAAAAATTGTGTGTACAATACAGGTAGACATATACCTCAGGGGCACAGTGTCAGTTAAATATGATCATCATTTTGATCATCATAGTGATCTCCTTTGTAAAGTACTTTGAGATCTTCTGTTGAAAGTTGCTATATAAAAGAGCTAGATAGTATTAATATTATTATTGTTTAAGCTGTGACCACCACAAAAGCTTAAGTGTATTTAGGAAAAAGTCTGTTGAGGAATTGACCACACTCACAACATTAGTGCATGAACAAGCTAGTTCAGTTTTTGCTTTTTCCAGATGTGATTCACCTAGTAATAAATCCTGTCTTTCCCTGGGTGGCAAGGGAACTGAATGCAGGGGAACCACTTTCTGCTTGGTGAGGGGCAAGAGATATGGAATTGATGGTGGAAGTCTGCAACCCTTCCTCATGACAAAGCATAGCATCATGGGTAGTGGGTGGGTCTGGTGGTGCTGGGAATACATGACCATTCCTAGTATGAGTACGTGGGGGGCCAAGTGGAGGCTCCTGAAGAGACAATGGAATGGCTCCACTGCTGAGGAAGGAGAGATTTCCAGCCTCTGCAAATCTGCTTTGTGCACAGCCTGGTTACTCAGCCTGTATCCTGAGAATTGGATCCAACCTGTAAGGGTTATAACTCAGAGTAGGCATCCTATTCTGGTGAGGATAAAGGAATAAGGCAGGTCAGGTAATAGACAGAATTTTGGCATTGGGATCATACTTTCAGTTTAAAAAAGAAAAACAATCCTCGTCTAGTGCACAGGTTTGCTGCTGTGTGCATGATAAGCCTGGGAAAGGATCAGGAGGCGTGTTTTCTGTTTCCTATCATAAAAGATCAACTCCAAGTTTGATATCAGTTTTCAAAGCAGTGACTAAAGAGGTCTGGCTTCCCATTTTCACTTTGGTTTGAAATCCTGGTTAGAAGTCCCAAGCTGGGGTGCAGACAGTACAAAATTAGATATTGGGCATAGTACTCTTTGCTGTATTGTAAGTGCAGGAAAAAGTACAGGCCTGGAAGCTCTGAATTCCTGAGGTTTAATGCTAGCTCAGCCACTCACTGAGTAGACTTGAGCTCACCACTTAATATGTATAGGCCAGGTTTTTTGCTATGGTTGTGGCTGCTCTGAACTGGTTTGGTCCCCCAGTGCAAGTTACTGCAGCTATGACTCTGCTCTAACTTGTGCCTAGTGCTTATGTCTCGAAGAGGCCCCTCTGTCACTGGGGATCATTGTGACAAAGGAATACTCCTGGTATGCTTATTTTCCTTAGGCTATTCCCCCTGAGCCAGCTGCACGGACAGGAATTGTAGAGAAGCTATTACAGTTACCCAAGGATTTTCCTATGCAGGGGGAATTTTCCAGTTGATGGGTAGGTTTTAGGGTACATTTGCACAAGCAGAGTGACACAAAATTGCCCTTCCAAAACCTAGGATCTAGCACTGTGTGTCCATGATTTTTTGATCTTCTCTAGTTATATTTAATACTGCATCACAATGTCGCTGCTAGTTTGATCATCAATATCTAAGTGCATAATTTGGAGATCACAGCACTGACCTTATTGGAGTCCACTGAGGATTTACAAAAGAACAGGAGTACTTGTGTCACCTTAGAGACTAACAAATTTATTTCAGCATGAGCTTTCGTGAGCTACAGCTCACTTCCTCGGATGCACCTGTAGCTCACGAAAGCTTATGCTGAAATAAATTTGTCTCTAAGGTGCCACCAAGTACTCCTGTTCTTTTTGAGGATACAGAATAACACGGCTGCTACTCTGAAAACTGAGGATTTAATAATTCATGTCTGCACAACACTTTGAACATAAAATGTGCTAGACAAATACTAAGTATCATTATTATTGTAGGAAATACCTTTTTTTGAGACATGGTATTTCCCCTACCCATTTCTTGCATCTATTCTTTCATTCAGCATATTCTTTTGCTTCATTTTTTCTAAAAATGTGCCAGATCCAGAGCTGGTGAAAATTGGCACAGCTCCTTTAAAGTCTATTTACAACAGTTGAAGATCTGGCCCATTGACAGGTCTAAGGCTGACTAAAGCCATATGAATTAAAAACCAAAAAAACACACTAATGCTTGAGGAAATGGGTCAGCATACTGCAAAACGTTTTCATCTTATAACATTTTTTTTTAACTGAACAGTTCTGTAGCTTACATGGCATAAATCCTTTCCCTCAGAGAGGACATTTAGATTTCTGAGGTAGCATAAATACATACAACTTGACAGTTCCTGTGATACAATAACTTAGTATTCTTTTTTATTGAACAGCAGAATAAACAGTCACTAGTGGCCTACTCAGATTGCCTGCCCATAGTTTAGAAATGGCTCAAGGTTGCAGAGAGATGTATGCAGCTCCTTTACCTCTAGCTTTCTGAGTGACTGCAAAAGAACACAAAGGTTTGGGCTCATGTACAAACTCTGCCTAGGAGTCTCTTTACAATCCACTTCTCCCTGGAGTCATGAACTCCACATAAAAAGATGTCTTCCGGTGGTTTGCACCAGAGTGGGAGTTGACTGCCTCCATTCACAAAGAGCTACTGCAGCAGGTTACAATTTAGCTGGGGTTGGAACCTGCCCTTTTGGCTGTGTTGAGTTTTAGTCAACTCTTTTATGTGGCCATTGGCCATATAGATGCCTACACAAGGGTACCAGGGACCTTTGGAGTGTAGGGGAGGAGAGGACTTGTCTGCCAGGTAAGACTCAGGATGCATGAGCATCCATTAAAATTTTACAGGATTTTTACAAGAGTGAACCTACAATGCCTGTCAACCAGAGCTTTTTAGTTTTTAGATTTTAAGCTGTGCAAAGAAGAGGTGGGCAGGAAGCAATAAGGTAAAGAGCACACAAGAGTACAATTTGCCTCCTCCCCACAACGTATTTATTTTGGATCAAAAGTCACCTGTAAGAACAACGGGCCATATTGTTCAGTCCTGACTGATAAAACTATCTGTGATTTCTATGGAAGTTTTGCTTGAGTAAAGACAGAAGAACTGGGCTCACAATTTCCAACTAATACAAATGAGTACCTTTTACGAGAGCGCAGATCAAATCTATCCCAGGTGTAACTTTATGGACTACAGTAGAATTACGCAAGAGATTTAATGGGCTTCAGTGATCATTTAAATACCTGAGGCCTTGTCTAAATTAGAGCTTTAGTTGTGGCTGACATCAATAGTTTTCTCTGTCTTGACCCTAACTCACCTTCTGGGCAAACACAAAATTCCCTCATCATGTATAGGTTGAAATACTAGTCATTGCAGGTACATAAGGATTTTGGTACCCAATTTAAGGTTCCATGTAAAAAAAAAAAAATGAACCCAGTTTAGACCATTCCCCACTCACTCAATACATTGGAATCTGCTTGCAGGGTTTTTAGGTATAGTTAAGTGGGAAAAAACAAAACAGGGCTACAGGGAAATTCCACTAATAAAACCAGTAATTCTATTTTTAAAAAGTGTCCCCCATTTTACACATGTGCTTGGGAAAATTACTGTATTTAATAACAAAACAATTTAAAAACAAGAGTCAAGCAAAGCCTAGCATCTAAAAGTTTAACCAAGAAAGCCAGTTTAAAGTGTTCGAAAAAATGAAGAGCAAAAGGAAGAATTTAATAAACATGGGACCAACAGTAGTTAGGCAAAAAAAATACATTTTTGGGCTAAAAGGATTTGAAGTTTAATCTTTTCTTTTTTAGAGTGTAATGAGTTGGAAAGAGACTGCCTTTAAGTGGGAGCAAGCACCGCTGCCTCGAATTCACCACATCCAAGCCTGGATATTCTACCCACTTATGAGATAGTGATGGGCTTCTTAGGGCTGGTGTACACTATGGGGGAAAATCGATCTTAGATACGCAACTTCAGCTATGTGAATAACGTAGCTGAAGTCGAAGTATCTAAGATCGAATTACTCACCATCCTCATGGCGTGGGATCGATGTCCACGGCTCCCCCTGACAATTCCACAACTCCGTTCGGGTTGGTGGAGTTCCGGAATCGATATAAGCGCGTTCGGGGATTGATATATTCGCGTTCTACATGAGACGCGTAATCGATCCCGAGCAATCGATTGCTACTCGCGATACAGCGGGTAGTGAAGATGTAGCTTAGACAGTGGTTGTTTCTGAGAATAAGGGATGCTGAGTTGGTCTGAAACTGCCACAAAGGAACTTAAAAGACTTTATAAGAGAAATAGTTCTGCAAAAGAGAATTACACTATAAGAAGTACCACTGCATCTTGGAAATGGCCAAATTGCTAAGATAATGATTTATAGATTCATAGACTCTAGGACTGGAAGGGACCTCAAGAGGTCATCGAGTCCAGTCCCCTGCCCTCATGGCAGGACCAAATACTGTCTAGACCATCCCTGATAGCCATTTATCTAACCTACTCTTAAATATCTCCAGATATATGATTTATTCCAGATGAAGATTTACCCCTTAGTCCACTAAAACTCAGTATCCCTATCGAATTTTCTCTGTTGCCCAGGATTTTGTTTCATGATCTGTACATACTGTCATAGGCAGCAGAGTGTGGCTTGGGACATTTAGTCCCATCCAATTTTAATTTGCAGGGTGGCAACATCATTGTTATTTAATGTTTATATTGGAGTAGCACCTAAAGGCCACAACCAGGCTGGGCGCCATTGGGCTGGACTCTCTATAGACTTATAATAAATGGTGGTCCCTGGCCCATGTTGCTTACAGTCTGAGAGACAAGGCATAATAGGTGAATAAAACACAGAAGCTGGTGAGTTTGTGAGGGATGGAATAGGATGTGCAAATATTTAGTGGGTCAAAAGTAGAGATCGTAGCTATCCATTTGCCGAACCATTATCAGGTGCATGCAGGGTGGTAGATGTGCTGGTCCTAGGATATTAGAGAGACACAATGGGTGAGGAAGTATTCTTATTGGACCAACGTCTGTTGGTCAGAGACACGAATTTACAGATTTATGTAAGCCTGAAAGCTTGTCTCTAACCAACAGACGTTGGTCCAATAAAAGAAGCTACCTCACACACCTTGTCTCTCCATTATCAGTAATTTTTTGCATGCATTATGGAATTTTGAGGAGTGTGTAATCATCACATTTCTCTTAACATGTTCTACTAAGTGCCTTTTGGGTGGCATTTTAACTCCAACAATTGAAAGTTAAACCCATAAACCGTATGTAATAAATTGCAGGCAGAAAGCAAATGATGGGTATGTGATCTCACACACTTTAATGAGGCCTCCCAAGGCATAATCATTTCTAGCTTTCTTGGACAACACATGAGGAATACATATTGCCATTGTGATTAACAGTTTCAATAGAGCTAGGATTTGCCAGCATGAATCTGCAATTTCCCAAAGTGATCTTAAGGTGGCAGGGTTGTAATCTGCTAGAGTTTGAGTCTTTGGGTTGACTTTTACAATCCATAAGCAACAACTGTGTTTAATAAAAAAGATAATTTTTCTTGAAAAGCAGGCTGAGCCTTATAGGAGAAAAATACAAAAGCAAATTAGGCCAAATTAATTAAAAATGTGCTGGCACTGAAATATTCAGGTCATTAAGAATTTGTGACTACTCTTGAATTATTCAGGGTTAGCAAATAACTGGATCGTAAGTGATCCTCCAGAAGCTGGGCTCAGATATCAGTCTGTGTGTGGTCCCAACATTTAGAAGAGCATATGCATTTCAAAATGTTAGTCGTTATTTCACCAGTGCTTAAATATTGTGACAGGAAGAAGGCTAAATTTCATTGAGAACATAACTTAATTGAAGTTTTATAACACTACTTGCTAAAATAAGTAGTTTTGCTAATGCAAAGAACACATTTTAAATAGGGCAAATGGCTAACAGCTAAGAATTGTTTACAAGACCATGACTACTGGTAGGGACTGATGAAATAATAAACCAGAGACCCCAAGGTGCCATTAGAGTCTTGTTCATCAATGATGATTTGAATGTAGGACAGTAATACATGGATTTAACATTGGGGTTTGATACCTCCTCTTTCCTTCCATTGTATTTTGTTATCTACCCTTTCATGTCCTTTCCCTCTACTTTTTACTGCTTCCCTTTATTTCTGCAAGCCACACCACCAATTGGATATCAAAACCTCACCAGAGTAGCCCAGTCCAAAATGCCACTCGAATGGTTTTAACTTCTACTTTAAAAAAAAATCAAGTGGGAGCAATCATCCCTGTGAGGTAGATAATATATGTATTTTTAGATGAAGGAACTGAAACCAGGGAAGATGAAGTGCCATGGCCAAAACTGCAGAATTAGGTAATGTAAAAAAACATCAGCATATATTGTAACTCAGTTTATTGGCTCCCTTCACAGGCTGTTGCTCAGTCCACTAAATAAGATTATAATGTATATGTACCTGAACTAAATTTCAGTGACAAGAATACAGGAGTGAGAGAGTTAAAAACATTATTTTAAAATTTGAGTCCAAAATTAGTTATAAATTATACAACTGCAACTAAAATGGAATTATTTCCTGTTCTTCATCCTTCCGAAAGTGTAACTCTTCAAATATATTACAAATATCTGTAACAGTCTGCTACCTTAAAGAAACTATAGGCTAGTTCTTCACTGGTATAAATTGGGGTAGCTGTGCTGGCTTACACCAATGGAAAATCTGGCCCAGTAAGCGGCTGAGGATGCATGCATCCACTAGCATTAAATACTCTGTGATAGAGTCAGTATCTTATTTTCTGCTTTATCAAATCTTGTGATTGTTTTGCTTAAATTCAGTGACTGCGGAGGATAGGAAACTCTTTACACCATTTTGTGATGAACTCTTGTAGAGTTATTATTAATTTATAAGGAAATTTAAAATCAGAATCCATTGCAAACCCCTTCAGATGGTTCCAGCAAAAAAGAGAAGCAGAGGAGAATGAATAAAATTATAAACCAGTTAAAATATAGATTTTCTTTAAACAAAAAGGTCAATTTTTCACCCTTCATGTACCCAGGCATCCTCCCATGCCAGATCCAAATGGAACAAAGGGGCTGCAGCAGGTCCCAAGATCAGACTCATCATTCTATATATAGAACACCAATAAAATGAAGATACATCTGGCATGAGAAGTCTACACAGAAGTCTACTTTGTGGAGGATAAAGAGGAAGACAAGGAAATTGTGACCAATGGCTCATCCCTGTAGTTACAAAACATGTCAATGGATATTTTAATTTACACACAAAGCAAAGAAGAGCTGGTTTTTAAAGGGTAAATAAACCTTAAAAGCATGAAGGGCTGAGTCAAACCTGCTGAGGTTTGCATTTGTGGTCTGAGACCCCCTAGGTAATTAATACCTGAACTTAGAGCACTAAGCCATCGCCTGCTGTACTGAGTTTGCAGGTTCAGAGGAAGAAGTATGAATTTGTGGACTACTGAACAGTTTGACTTTTTCCAGTGTATAACTATTACAAAAACACATTAAATAATTTTGTGTGGAATCTTATCTGCTGTGATTATTTGCAGTGTTCAGTTTCTTATTTTCAGCAATAATGTGGCTGGTGATTTCAGCCACTCATGGTTTTGGCCTCTCTCAAAGGACTTTTGCAAGGTACCGCTGTTTGTTTACATGCCAATATATTGCTTGGTTATTGCATTTATATGTAAAACATTCCTAAGAGCAGCAAAATTGGTCTGCATTTACTGCTGACATACTTATAAGAACCTAGAGAGTCACAGAAAAGTTGCAGGACATATTCAAATGAGGGAAATAAGGTACAAGCCCTATTTAAAGTGTTTATCATGGGTGCATATATCACTGTATAACTGCATTGCCAGTAAGCTGCAAATCTTATGAACACCCGTGCCAGTATTGCCTGTTTTCATCACATGAACTCCTGCATCTATATAGCATAAAAGAGAAGAAACACCTATGAGTCGTGTGGCCACATTTCAAGGCTCAATACCCTACTTGAACTGAAATATACAGATTATTAGACAAAGATAGTATGGAGATTTGTGTTGTCATTTACCTCAGGAAATAGTTACGATTATTTGTCAGTGGTATGTACATGGTACACAAATGCTAAAGTGACAATCCTCTCCAGACAGCTACTCATATCTACCCAGATTCTTTGGGTCAACCTATGCTTAGAGAGGCAAAATTGGAAGACATATCAACATTCTAAATGTCACCTCTTACATTTCTTGGATTGCATCTGACTTGAAGTTCACCTATGAATGTAGGTATCTTTCCCTGTTTTTAATTTCATTAGTGATGCCTTCTTGAGATGCTATCCAAATATCACAGATGAGGTACAAACATCCAAATTACTTGAGCACAATTGATTGTGTATTTTTCAGTTCTGATCTTTGGCATTTTTCATGATTATGTAGCTCCACTGGCTTGAAGTAATCAGGCATAGAACTATCAGGACATTGACAGATGAGCTTCATCAGTCCCCTGCTGTGACCGCCAACTTTCTGTATATTAATCAGAAAAATATAGCTTGCTGATTGCCATTTAAATTACAAAGATATATTTGTCTTATGGTCCTCTGTGATATTTTGATGTGATCTAAGATCACAACTTCTTAAAAAGAGCTTTAGTACTATTATATATTTTCCAGTGGTCTCATATACTCTTAAAACTGTAATTAAATGTTTTTTTACAATATCTACCCACATTATGACTAGTCTGCTTGTGTTGTAATGAACCTATCAACCTATACATACAGAACCTGAGACTGAAAGCACAAGTCCTTGCTACTTCAGCTAAAGAAATAACTCCCTTTAATGTCTGGGCCAAAGCTCAGTCTGGCTCATTAACTGAGTACTCTAGTTCAGATGCTAAAGACTCAGGATTTTAGATCCAGAAGTCTTAGGTCTCAGCCCCACTGACATTTTTCGGGAGGCAGGGTGGCCCTCATACTACATACAGAAAGTCAAGACTTCCATAAGGTGCAGATATTCATATTTTAAAGTTGCCCTGCAGAATTTACACAATTCTATACATCTTACATTTGAATGAACTATTTGCTAAAAGTACCCCTTTCATGGCTTTGCTTGAGAGTGCACAGTCAATATTTAGGAAAAATATTGCTAAAACCTGTAACTGGGTTTGCCTATGCAGCCCCCATTGTGGCTCTTCAGGGCACAACTCACTCAGCCACAGGTCTACAATGGAAGGGCACAGTCTCTCATGGGTCTGATATAGCAGTGTTTCAGCCCTCTGGCCAAGGCACACTTCAGTCTTACCCTTTAAAGGGCGTTAAAGTCCAAAATAAGTCTGGAAAAGCCACAACTCAAAACAGCATTTTCCATCAAATCTTTGACAGGATTCCAACCTTCTATTCAGGCCCTGCCTTCAACTAAATCATACTCCAGCCAGTCTCCCAGAGTTTGGTTGGCTTTTCTACCAGGAGGCTCAGCCAACTGGCAAAGTACCACAGTCTCTGGCCTGCAGCCAACCTTCTTCTCTCACATCAGAAAAATCAGAGCTGTGCTTTCCTTACTAATCATCCCCAAGCTGGGCTAGGTCTCCTCCTTTTAATGCCTCATACCTGCTGCAAGTGTAGTAGGGTGGGGTCAGTTGGGTCCACAGGCTTTTATTAACCCTCTCTTTGTCAGTGTGGAGGCTGTCTAGCTCATCAGAGTATCCTGTAGGATAATGATAATATCACTATCCTTAGTGAAGGAAGCAACACTGGTATCACAGATAGTGTGGTAACAATAAATGTTGACTTTTAATGGCAACCACTATTACTGTGGCAACCAATAACAAGAGAATATGGGTGTGCAGAAGGAATACATTATTTTCAAGATGCCACAGGGAAAATAAATGGGAATAAGACCATATAACATTTAAGGCATTAAACTATGCTACTTTTGCAATAGAGACCAACTGACCTCAGAGTACAGGATGGTTTGTGTTGTATTTTCCTGCCTTTTCAAAAATGTCTTAAGGGCTCTATTTGGTGATGACTTTTGTAGTTTGACCCTGAAAGGGTACTTGTAAGGCTTAGCAACGTTACTTGCGATAAATGCAAGGAGTGTGTGAGAGAAGGAGAAGGCCAAGCTACAGAGGAAGGACTTCTCCTTGACTGACTCATAGCCTGCCCTGTATTCTTCATGTCCTGCTTTCTCTTCAAAATGTTGGTAACTTGCTGCACCCTGAACAAATGTTCTTTCAGCATTATTTCATGGTTCTTTTTAGGAGGCTTCTGGGGCAGTTGTTTCCTTATGCACAACCTCTGTCTCATTACTGAAGGCCCACATCTCCAGCTAGTTTAAATTGCAGTAGATCCATCACCTTCAGTGGGATTATGCAAATTTATTCAATTGAGGATTTGGCATAATGTTTTTATACATAAATGGCAGTTGTGTTGATGCTGCTGTTCTTTAGAAGTTGAGTAAGTAGAAACTCTCATGATTTTCAGTGGGGTGTGTGGATGGAGTTCATCTGGTTCTTCTTTCTCCCACTCACATCTAGCACTAGCTGCACAATGTTTATTTTAGGCATTTCTTTTTGAGTTCATGTTCCCCTCCCACTGTGTCCCTTATTCCCACTGCACCATGTAGGCTCACAATGACAGTGAGATGAAAATAGCTGCAAAAGTTACACCTTATGCCAAAAATTCAGATTTTTAGCAATCGTGGAAATGTGTGGAGTTGATACAACAGAATATAAAATTCACTGTGCTGAACATGATTGATTTTATTTTTATGGGTGTGTGAAGTAAGGACCAGGCTGGATTGTTGACAAAGTCAGGGAAGAGGAAGAAGAGAGAGCATGGTTTGACACAAAACAGTGTGTTCTTTGTCACTGCTCTGCATTCAAAAAGGGTCTAAGGTTTAGGAAAGGTAAGAAGAGTCATGAAATAACCAGATAACCCTGGTAAATTGAGATAAGACAAATGCAGGTGGGTTTGGGTTCTTTTTTTATTATGTAGAGTATTAGTCACAGTGTTATGGTGTGGAATTCACACTCTATGGGAATAGGGAGTATTTTACACTTTCCAAGTTTCCCCTACTCCCTTCTAACTGTCAGACTGAAATAATAATTTCCTTTCCCTCTATCAGTAATTCCTGTTCTGCTTCTCAGAATATGAGAAGAAATAAAACAAACATGCAACTAGGCATTTAAAACTCCAAACAACCTGTCAAACATGTAGTAAACTAACCTCACCTTTACAAATATGTTTGTGGGAAAAGTACTCAAAATTGTAACCCTGCCTATCAAAACAAGGACAAACTTCAGAGGTTTTAGAGCTTGATGTGGATAAACCTCTAAAAAGTGCAGAATCTAATCTGAGCTAGCTACACCCATAGAGGTGCCCAATAGGCCCCATGGACCTACATAATAGGCCTCTTGACAGAACCACACTCCTGCCAAACCACCATGCTCACGACAAGGGGTTTCCTTCTGGCTGAGGTCAAATGGCCTGCAAACCTCCTACCTTCCATAATTTTGAGGGCAGATGGCAGGTTCATTATCTGCTCCAGAGACTTCCCCCTGTCTTCATATGTTTCCTGGAGTGTCCTACATTTCTCTCCTTTTTGGCAAACAGGAGGAGGCCACAGAGGAGGGTAGCTCCTTCACCCACTCCTAGGAATAAACAAATCAACTAATCATTGACAGGATAACTCAAGTATTGGCTACACAATATTCTGCATCCAAAAATGACCAAATATTTCAGTAGAGATTTGATTATTAGAGATTTAAGTCTCCCCCACCTGCCTGTCATCTGCTGCTGAGCAGAACAGACATAAGCTAGGAGCACTGTTCAGGACCCTTAATTATCCTTGTCTGTCCCAGCAACCAGGCAACCTTTGAACTACAGTTGGCCGGGCACTCCTCCTCCAGACCTCCAATCAAGCAGAGAGGAAATCTGCCCCTCCTCCCCACCAGCTGCCTTTACCCTTATCATGGAGCAAATGGGAAAAAGACAAGGCATCCATGCTTGGGAAACCAACCCACCATTAGGAGGAGTGATAGAAAAAATAATTAAAATCCTGGCCAGGATAAAGAAAGGGGACAAGTGATGAAAGCCTGACCTCCTGGGCAGTGTGGGGAAGAGATGGGAAAGAGAACACCATATACTGGTTTAAGCTGCTAGTTAACCAAAGGTTGACAAGCTGGAGCAGCTTGATGAACTTACAGAGAAGATGGTGGTAATAGGTGAGGTGGGCTGAGGAGGAGTTGTCAGCCAGACTTCCTCTAATTCTCATACCCCTTTCACATTGAAAAGTGCCAAAATGATTTCATTGCCATGAAATGAGAATGAGTCACCGTGGGCCCATTAGGAGAGGGCCCTCAGCATGTTGCAAAAAGCTTTACTCTTTATGAACATAATGTAGCAGTCATCCTCCATCAGAAAAATGTGTCCTAATCTACTGTGCATGCTTCGTTGTATCAGTTTGATGGTAGTTTGCAAGTACTTGTTTGTGGTTTGTGCTTGGTTGATAATCAGGTGAAGTTTGGGAAGAATTTAACTCCTAACATCTGTGTTTGCTCAACTGCTGAAGTATTTGGTATTTATTCAGACACGTGGCAATTCCTACAAATTATGTTATAGATGCTCCATCTTTCTGCTTAAATATAAACCATATGTTACAGGGGGACTGATCCATTGAAATCAATGGGAGTTTTGTCATCAATGGGACCAAAAGTTGGCCCTGTGACTATATCTTGTGATTACAAAAAATTGACTGCATGATCTAAGAAGAATCTGCAGAAGAGCTCTGTGCAAGCTCAGAAGCTTCTCTCTCTTCAATAGAAGTTGGTCCAATAAAAGGTATTTACCTCATCTACCTTCGTGCTTTCGTATTCTGGGTCCAACACAGCTACAACAACACTGCAAATATTCATGATCTAATTCAGTAAGGCACAGTTTTTTAACTGGGTGCATGCATATGTGTGTGACAAAAGCATGTCAAGGTCACATGCACATTTTGAGAGGAGTTATATATGTAAGTAGGATGTTGCAAAATTGCAAGAACAAAACTCACTGACTTCTACGCTTAGGCCCTTTACCTGTATCTCTGTAATAGGATCTTTCTTCCATTTCTGTGTACCAAGTTATATAACTAAATTATGTCACCTCCCCCATCCTTTCCTTTGCAGATGTATTGACTGAGCCTCCCTTTCAAAGCATAAGTTCTCTTAGGTTTTACTGTTGCTTCTTTAAGTTCTGTTTCCTACTGTACTTCATATGGCAAGCTTTCTGAGCCCATGCAATCTAGCACCTAACTTCTCATCCAAAAGAGGCATCCAAAGCTTCTTTAAAATATGTGTAAAGTCAGTTTCATTTAGTGAAATTTATACAAATATATTCAGAATTTTGTAACTAATTGAATTAATTAGAAAGAATTTACAAAGTTTGGACAACCAGAAAACCAATCCAAATTCAAAACTAATTTGCTTACAATCTCTATTTGCAAATGTTAATATTTGTAGACTTTCCCGGTCTTTCCAACTGAGACTACAGTGATTCAAAATAATCAAAAAGTCCCATGCATTTTGAAAATATGTTTGGCTTTAGCTGAACAATGTGTCAGATCTCATGGAAGTCAATGCGATTTGCATGTGCTCAGCACCTCAGTACATGATCACTATGATGCAAGATAACAATATTTCCTCCCATTTGCTTCTAGGGCTGATTCCTGCTCCTGTGTAAGTCAATGACAAAACTCCCATTGATGTCAAATGGGACCAGATCAAGTTCCATATATTGTAATGTAATTTTTTGAATATTTCTTAATATGTTAAGTATCAGAGGGGTAGCCGTGTTAGTCTGGATCTGTAAAAGCAGCAAAGAGTCCTGTGGTACCTTATAGACTAACAGACAATTTGGAACATGAGCTTTCGTGGGTGAATACCCACTTCGTCAGATGTTGTCATTTATGTAATATGTAATAATGTACGGTAATATGTTGTCATTTATAATGTTAAAAGAAAAATAAAATAGGTAGGGACAGCATTATAAATATCTTTCTGAGGCTAATTGTGGTGTAACAGTGAGATCAAGTGGCAGCTTGCATATGTTTTAGAAAATCTGAGTTCAAAGACATGTAAGCACCCAATAAAATTTATTAAATCTGTTTTTAAACAACATCTGTCAAACATCTCTTAAATACTAGTGCTATGTCTCCATTATCACGGGAGATGGATACATCTGGAGTACCCAGAAGAGGTTTCACTTTTTGTGGTTATTTTTAATGTTACATTTTAGAATTACTTTAATGATTACAAATCCTAATAATCCACCTTGTGCTTCTGGATAACACTAAATCATAAACAAGTTGAACATCCTGCCTTTATATTGGAACAGGTGAGGAATTACAAACATTGTGCTTCAACCTGCCCAAATGAAATTACTCATCTGAACAGCAGCTACATCTCTATGAACATGATATCTTTGCCCTGGAAAGTAATGCCTCTCCACCATTAGCGTTATGGCCCATTAATATAACACTGCATGATGCAGCATTATAATCTCTCCAATTAGTCACAGTATGGCCAGAACCTGAGTTGGGATAAATCAACATAGCTGCATTAACTTCCCTGGAACTACACAATTTAAACTATCTGAAGATCCGCTCCCATGTGATTTTTTTCATCCTTTGAGGTTAAAGGACCATATTTTGAAAAGTATGTATGCACTGAAAATGCAAATAGGCACTTAGTGGGATCTTCTAAAGTGTGTAGGTACCTAACTCCCCTTGAAATAAATCCTCAGTTTTATCCTGCTGTGCTCCCTGCTGACAGTGATTCTTTCAAATTGATTTGTCCTTCTCTTTCTGATCTGTTTTGTTTCCTCCATTTTTTCTCAATAACTTCAGTTGCTGCCATTTGAATTTATTCAAGTTCTTCTCAAGATAGAAAACCAGTTTGCACTTCACAGTCATCCAGCCCCCTTGGACTTCACACAGAAACAGGGATGTTGTACATATTTTGCACTAAGAACGAGGAGTGCTTGTGGCACCTTACAGACTAACAAATTTATTTGGGCATAAGTTTTTGTGGGCTAAAACCCACCTCATCAGATGCATGGAGTGGAAAATACAGTAGGAATATATATATATATATACAGAGAACATGAAAAGATGGGGGTTGCCATACCAACTCTCAGAAGACAAATCAATTAAGTTGGGCTATTATCAGCAGTAGGAAAAAAAAACTTTTGTAGTGATAATGAGGATGGCCCATTTCAAACAGTTGACAAGAAGATGTGAGTACCAGTAGGGGGAAAAATTAGCATGGGGAAATAGTTTTTAGTTTGTGTAATGACCCATCCACTCCCAGTCTTTATTCAAGCCTAATTAATGGTGTCCAGTTTGCAAATTAATTCCAGTTCTGCAATTTCTCGTTGGAGTCTGTTTTTGACTAGGGAGGTTGAAGTGTTCTCTGACTGGTTTTTGAATATTATAATTCTCGATGTCTGATTTGTGGCCATTTATTCTTTTGCATAGAGACTGTCTGGTTTGGCCAATGTACATGGCAGAGAGGCATTGCTGGCACATGATGGCATATATCACATTGGTATGTGTTCTCCCACACCACACAGTGCACTGGAGAGCCCAGTTTGATTCTTATTATTTCAGGTGATGTTATCTCCTTTTCATTGCACCTGTCAGGGTCTGGTAGGCATTCTAAAATTAATATGTTTGTTGTTCAATAGGGATCTGAGCCAATGTCCACTGAAGTCAATGGACAGGCTCATATTGAATTTAATAGGCATTGACTCAGAGCCTAAGTGTGCTGGCTAATACCTATACCTAACTAACCTGCCTTCTCATTTGCAATCACTAAAAATGTTTAGCTGTTCTACCAGCTTCCACTCAGATATTCTAAACAAAGCCTGTAGCAAAAATTTAAAATCAGATGTAGAAACACTGAATTCATTGCTCTGGTGTTTGTTTTCAGCCCCTTATAGCGCACAGTCTATGTAAGCTTCAAACCCTGCGGCAATAATTTACCCAGGAACTCACCCATTTGTTTTCTTCCCATTCATTGCTACCTGTGTAGTTGTTTGACTTGTTATTAAACTCTAATCTATGCTAGTCATTGATCTGAAAGCATCCATCTCTTCCAGATTAATTACACTGAGGATTTATAGCAATTGGTTTCTCTGGGGTCCAAACTATGATGTATATTATACACTAGAACTGATCAAAATTTGCTGTTGAAATAATAGCTTTTTGACAAAATGGAAAGTTTGGTGAGAAAATTGTTTTCATCAACTTTTTCTTTCCTTTTTTGAGAAAACCTGAACAATTTTGATGAAAGGGAACAACCAAAATTCATATTCAGTCAACATTTTTTTGTGGGGAAAAAAATTTCTTGACCAGATTTTATTTATATATATATACACACACACATATCCACAAAAGCTTTCTCCAGTTTCTTCATTGTCAGACAGTCTGTTTTTGTTATTCTTTCTATAGGTTGGCTGCCTCTATGAAATGATTTCCATACGTTCTCTGGATAAAAAACAGTGCACTGTTGATCAATATGCTAGAAACTAGACAAACTGTAAGAATAATTGGACTCAAAGTTAAGACATTATTGCTTTTATTTTGCAGTTTTGTGGTTATAAAGTCACCTTATAAATATGTTAACTTTTGTTTTCTGATACACCATCCATTGTCTTTGGGCTTCCTTAATGGCTAATGTGTTCACTGGATGTAGAAGAATTTTACTGTTTTCAACAACCAAGTCCCAGGAGGCATTCTAAATTGCTGGTGGTGAGTAAGCAATGATGTTTGATGGACAGAGAATACACGATGCTATTTGTAAATTGATTATATTCAGTTTAAGCACATAGTGAAAGTTTAGGTGCTTACCTGAACAATCTGCAAAATCTCACAAGAGCAAACACATCAAACATTGCCCGGAAAACCTAATTTCAAGTAAAAGGCAAAATGAAGTGTAGATGAAAAATACAGAAAATGGAGAACAATCGGGTGATAAAGCAAAACATTTCTGTACCTCAGATAGAACAGTTCGTCAATACGGCCTCTAATGTTGCTAAGGCCACACAGACCAATGGCAATCCACTAAATCATGCTGGTTACAAAAGTTATATTTTTTGCTTAGGTGAGGCCACTGTAGTGCTACTGCTCTTCATAGGATCCCTTGCAATGGGATGAATTAACCCACTCTGGGGAGTGGAGTTCTTGTGTGGACACAGTCATGTAAAAACTGCCTGAAAGCTGCAAGTCTGATAGATGGAAAGCGAAGGGGAACTCTGAGAACAGCCAGCTGTTGTGTTTATGTGTTGAAAAAGTTTCAGACACAAGTTATTGGGCTCGGTGCAGCACACTGGATTAAAACAGCCTGTGCTATGGTCAGCTAATGATTCCTTCTGACCTTAAAAGTCCCTGAGTCATTTAAAAGTGTCATTAACAATCTGTCCTTAAAGATGACCTGCAAATATATTTATTTATAAAATATTATGGATATATACAGTTTTTAATGGCATCATACAAATCATATCCTCAAATACTATTTATGGAGTTAATTAATAAATATTTCTAGTGGGAGAATAAAGCTAATTGGTCTAATGAAGGGAGAAAAGGGGTGTTCTTGGGTGAAATTTAAAATAAGATGGGAGAGTTGATGAAGTGGAGAGATACAGGTAAGGTTATGTGCTAAATGTTGTGGGGAGGGGAATTTAGCAGATAACTGAGTTTAAACTTTCTTTATTTTGTTTTCAGCTCCCTTGAATTCACCAATTAGCCCTTCCGGTTGAACCTGCGCATACAATTCACTGATGCTGCTACAAGCATCACACAATCCATTGGCTTAACAGTTGTATGAGTTACTTTTTTAAATCTTTGGCCTGGTTTTGTACAAAGTTTTAAAAACAATAATTATATTATACCCTTTGCAGCGACTCCTCAGAGACTTCAGTTTAATTTAATTACGAAATATGACAATTCCCATGAACTTAACTTCAATTAAAGTCTTTTTTCACGTGCTTTACAGCCTAGTTTTTGGAAGCGTTCTCAAATGTTATGTGCTTCAATTGACTTACGTGGTTGCTCCTTTGAAAATCAGGCCTCGGGTGCCTCACTTGGGGCACTCAGAGTTAAAGATACACCAAATTAGTGAACAATTCAGAAAATGTTAGCTTTAGCGCTTTCTCTGCTGATTCCGCTGTGTTGCTGTTATGTCTCATTTCCTCTTTGTGTAAACCAAGAACACCACCTTGGAAGTCAGTGGACTTATACCTGTATGAAACTGGTGTAAGGGCCTGTTACCAGTGGTGGACTAGCCCCTGGCCCATGGAGCCCAGGCCCAGGCCCCCTGGGCAACTGGGAGCCCCCCGGCTTCTGCTGCCTGCTGGGTGGGGCGAGGGAAGCCCTCCATTACCCACCGGTCCCTGGCAGAAGCCGCAGGACAGGGGATACTCCGGCAGTGCCCCCACCCGACCCCATCCCCTGCAGAAGTCGCGGGATGGGCAAAGTCCGCCCAGAAGAACCCCCCCAACCCCATCCTCCGCAGAAGCCACAGGACAGGGGAAGCCCCTGGACTGTTCCCAGCAGAGGATGCCTCCAGTGTCCTGACCCCCTCCCTGCAAAAGCCGCGGGGAGGCAGGGGAAGCCCCTCTGCCCAACTCCACTCTCCGGCAGAAGCACCAGATGGGTGGGGCAGAGAAGCCCCAGCACCCAGACTATCGCTGATGCCCTGGGACTGTAGGAGTTCTCACTCTCTGCTACAGCCCAGGAACACGGCATGGAGACAGAACTTCTCTGATCTTGGGGCTGCGAGTGGGAGGGCAGAAAGGAGCAAATGAGTTGCGGGACCTGGGTGGAACAGGGGCAGGGAAGGAGCAGAAAGGGGTGAGGCTGTGGGCGGGGCCACCGGTGGAAGGGATGGAGAGGAGCTCCCAACTTGCTCTGGCTCAGGGCCCCGGCAGGAGTGGCACCAGAGTTTCTGGTGCCTTAGGCAGGATTCAGGGGGTGGCATTTTGTGCATGCCCCACAGGGTGCATGGGAGCTTCTGATTCCACTCCCATGGCACCGCCGAAGAAGGACCCTCTGCCAAAATGTCGCAGGCGACAGCAGCAGTCAATGAGCTGCTCAATTGTCTGCTGCTGTTTTCCATGGTGCGTCGGCAGAAGGTCTTTCTTCGGCGGTGCGACGGGAGCAGAACTGGAAGCTCCCATGCGCCACGCGGGGAGTGCACAAAATGCCGCCCCCCAAATCCTGGTGCCTTAGGCAACCGACTAGGGTTGCCTAATGGAAGCGCCAGCCCTGGGCCCTGGAAAACCTTAATCCGCCTCTGCTGTTACAAAACCCATTGAATCAATAAGAACCTTTCAATTGACTTCAATAGGTTCTGAATCAGGCCCACAGCGAAAGGAAAGTCAGCCCAATGGGCTATCATCATTCCATTTGAATCAACAGAATATATTAGATCACACCTGACATATCCAGCAGTATATCAAATTCATTCTGCATGGATGTACAGCATCAGGAACATGAAGCAGCAAAATGACTAGAACACTACCTAGTTGGTATTTATTTTTTAGATCTAGATTATACAAAAGTTGCTGAATCTCAATGCTTTTGTAAAAATATATATACAGATATGTCTTCTGCTGTTCAGGCTTGCTCTGTTTTCATTGTTTCTGTAGCTGTCTTGCAGTGAAGATATACATGTAAACAATGTTCAGGTTTTCTAAATAAATCAAAGCACACAATTTTCTTGTACAGTCTAATAAAATTAAATATGTCAGGAACCCAGCAACAAACACATGGATATAAAGAGTTGTTCAAGAAATATTTGATAATTGAAGTAAATAACAAGTTGTACATAAAAGCCAACATCTTTAGCTTACAAAGATATGTTCTGGGATCTGAAACGCTTAAGGTATTTGCAAACAAATGTTGTTAAAAGCATTTACTTAATTCATTACTGCACTACCCAAATATTTCTGTTTTGTTATTTCAGAGGGAAAAAGCTCTATCTTCTATTGAATACATTATCCAAAGCTATATAATGGTTCATTTTTATTTTAAAGGGGAATCTTCTTTTAAAAAAAGAAATAGTGCTCATGGCTGCTAACATCTCTCCGCATATCTGAAGCAGTGTTCAAGGTCAACAAACTCTTCCCACTATTGGTGGACATGGAACTCTATATTAGACATTCCACGGGCCCATTCTCCTAGGATATGCTCAGAAGAGCCTTTACTCTTCTACAGAGTCTTTTACCAGATATCAAACAATGCTTTACAAACAATAACGAAAGCCAACACCCTTGTGAAATAGGAATTATCCCCATTTTACAGCTTGGGGAAACAGAGGCACTGGGGGTTTATATGATTTGCCTCAATCTTACCATAAGTCAGTGACAGAGACAGTTTTAGAACCCAGATACCATGACTCCCTACCCAGGGAATGCAACTCCTCTAATGTAGAGCTGCTGTTTCAAAGTGCAAAGCCAGTTGCTGCTGCAAATCATAGAGATCAAGAGATTCTGGAGAAGTATTTAACTTCCATGGAGAACTAAACTCTAGGAAATAGCTTTCCTTATCTAATATCAAAGATAGATTGGCTCCTTGGCTGGACAGTGAAGCAATTTAAAGGCCGAACCCCAGCATACCTTGCAGGCACACTGGACCTGATTCTGCACTGGTTTACATTTACTATAGTCATTTACACCTGTGCAAATTGAGTGTAAGTGGGCATACCATGCTACCACATGTCCCACAGGCGCCTCTTAGGAAACTGGGCTATTCCACTAAGAAAAGAGGGGATAGAAACTGGGCTGAAAAGATGCATTGGGACCATGGCTCAAGTAGCTTCCTCGTTGTGGATCTGAGTTTGCTGTACAGCCTGGGGTGGAAAATTCTACCACCTTCGTCGTCTGCCCAGTTCAGTTGCTCAGCTAGCTCCGGGGCTGACGATTTTGCCTGAATGCATAAGCTGGGTAACTTGGTCTAAGAGTCCCATTTCATTAATCTGTCAAGAGAAGGCTAAATGGCTTTTACACAATTTCAGTAGTTTATAATGAGTAGCCTGGCATAAACAGAGTAAAAGCGTATTGCATTATTGAAGAGCTGATTTATCTTAACCATAAAAATACTTTTGTCATGAAATAACCATGGGAGTCTCTTATGATTCTTTAGATTCCCTCATCATCACTAAGGGCTTTAAATGTAATCAGATTCTATGTTGTTATTTCAGTTCATGTTACATCTATTTCCCTCCTATTTAATTTATATAAATATATGCATATATATGCGTGCACACATACACAAATATATCAGTACATTAGCAATAAATAAAGCTTCTGAGCAATTAACTCCAAGGTCAAGAACAGGTTTGCTATATGCTAGAATTACAACACAATGAGTTAAGGTAGCCATAAAAACCAAATATGATTAAAACCAATTACCATTTAGCTCTGTTTTGTGTTTTTACTGATGTTGTCCTCTAATCTGATTAAATGTTTTAATCGAAAAGCTTGAGTAAGATTGATTTTCACAGCTTGCTTTTGTCTTGTAGTTAATGATCATTTTCAATCTTTTTTTGTGAGATATAGCTAATTGAGTAAAAAGGCCTTAAATATTGAATAACAGTATTTTTTAAACTCTGATCAAATCTAGGTTGTTTTATCATTATCAATAATCCATTATACCTAGCTCTGAAAATCCAAACAGGTAGAAACAGATGCCACGCCTACCCTTTTGAGAACAAACACCTGGACAAATGGTAAATAAACCCCCCGGTGCTTTGAATTTCTAAATGAGAAAGGACCTTATTCCCTGTCAGTTCTCATCTTCACATCTCTTGCACAAATTGAACTTTATTCTTCTCTCACATTGGCTCTGCAACCATGTACTTCTGACTTATATCAGTGTAAGTGAGAGGAGGATCAGGTCCATTGCTAATGTCAGCACCCTGCTCGCCCAGTGCGGACAATGATGCAACAAAGTGTCTCTTCTCCAATTTGGCTCAAACTCTGCCATTATTCAGAGAGATGTCATCCCTCTTCCTAGTCTAGTCTAGTCTATATTGATTCTGACTAAACACAGAAGAAACATAATGCAGCCTGAGATGTTCATAACATTCAGGAAGCTGAATATAGCGCTAGCAATGTTTGATTGCAAAATGGATCACAAGATTCTGGTTTAAATTATGGGCTCTACAATGCTCCTGCTCTATACCCAGTATTTCCAATAACACCACATGTGGACTGAACATATATCCCTCTGAGTGTATAACTCAACCTCCCTGAGCAATGAAGACCCTGGCAATGGCATACAGACTGGTTTGGGCAAAGACCAAAAATCGCATGAACTTCACCCAAATTTGGAATGGATCCCAAGCCTCATTCAGATTTTAAACTCTGCTGGCTGATTACAGCCTTCTCACTCTTGTCTCACTCATGAACAGAAGTTGGTCCAATAAAAGATATTACCTCACCCGCTTTGTCTCTTCAAATCTCAACAAGTTCGGAGGTTTCAGTTGGAATTTGGGAGTGTGGGATACATAAAGCATTCAGGGAGACCTGGGAATGTGCAGTTGGAATACAGCAGCTGACCATTGGTAGGTGGAAGACATAGATCTCTGAGGTGGAATCCTGGACCCAATGAAGTCAGTGAAAGTTTTGACATCAATTTCAGTGCGTCCAGGGTCCCCTGGACTCCACTATATTTTCAGGTCTCTCCATCTACCCACTTGGCCCACCTGTTGATCTTCTGGGCCGAAAGGAGAATGCCTGGACTCTATATTTCCACTGGAGCTGCAGAATTTTCATGCTGAATTGTTCCTCTCCACCTGCATTCATGCAGCAGGGAAACATATGGGCCTCTGTTATGTACCTTGTTTTGAATATGAGTGATATTAAAATTCAAAAATCCCAAACAATGCCCCTTTGATGTGTCCAGCATTGCATGCCAGCTGCTACTATACCAAAGTTGCTACCAGATTAATCTCAGTCAGATGTAATTTTCTCACTGGCAACACCTTCAAGCACCAGACCCTCATTAACCGCACTAAAGCTTTAGCATTTCCTTTTCACATTGCAAACTGACAGGCAAATATCTTTTGCTAACAGCACAAATCGATTCATTTTAATGTCGCCTTAATTGATTTTAGCTCATTAGGAGAGCTTTTGCCTTAATTTGATAAGGAAGTGTGAAAGTATTTGTCACAACAGCAGGTTTGTTATTTGTCGAGATATTAGGAGAGTGTTAATTAGACACAGTTCTTCTGTCGTGTTGATGGTTTTTAAGAGTATTCGCTGTACAGAATGAATAAATTGTGAGACTATGCCTGGTTCTTGGTGTGGTTTGTCAGATTAAGTTAGTTGGTGTGGAGAAAGGGGAGTGTGGCATATATGGATATGAGCAGCAGATCGCAGCAACCCCCCTTTTGCTTTGGTCATACAAATTTATTAAATCCAAGGAATAGTGTTTTCATTTCTCCAGGCACAATCAGAAGAGGAGGGAAAGAGGACAGCGGTTTTCGATTGCATAGATGTGTGTCTGGCCACATAAATTATTAAATCTGCCATAACATATAAGGAATCTAAAATTCCACCACAAAGTGAAACCTCCTGTGAAACCAAAATAAATTTTTTCAGGGCATATGCCCACCTTGCATGAATCAGGAAGGAATTTTTCCCCGACTTTATTTCCCAGTTGGCAAAGAGGATTTCAGTAGTTTTCACTTTCCTCTGAAGTACTGACAGAGCCAGGATATCATATCTGATGGGGAAATTGTTTGATCTGGCATGGCAAATTCCACATTCTTAGATCCAAAGAGATTGTCAAAGGAAGGTTTTCATTTTCCATTGAAAGTGTTTCATTTACTCTTGCTGACAGTTCCACAGAGTGGCACTTCCCCCTCTCTTCTGAGACCCTCCCAATAAATAGGGCTGTACAGAGCAAGAGAAGGAGGGGAAGTCAATCTATGAACTGGTTTTGTTAGCTTGTTTATGTTTTTATTTTGAGCTATGTGCTTAAGGCCAAGTAATGGAGCACAGTCAAGGGGCTGTGGGACAGAATGATTAACTCTGGAATCTGCACAAGGTCACAGCCTCTACTCCAGACTTGGGAGAGGAGTCACGATCAAGGCCCGCATCTCCCTAATGTGGGGTTTGACCATGTCTGTCCCACCATATTTTTAATACCTTATTCCACATTCCAGTGCAGCAAGTCACTACAGAGCTCTGTCTGTGGTGAGTGGAGGGTTTCAGCTTTGTTGATGTTTTCTACTGTTTGGAACAATTTGAAATATTTCACCCCTGCTGTACCTGAGGTCTTGCGCACATGCTTAAGGAGTCATAAGTTTTCAATGTATATCTGTGGGCAGAATCCAGATCTGTTAGCATAAATTTTAAGTAACAGTTTGGTCAATCCAATCAGCAGGTGGAAAAGCTTATCTTTATTCTCTGTCTTCAGAACCAAAGCTATACTCTGTATGCACGTCTGTGTAAATTTCATAAAGCCATATGAAGGAGGGGATGAGTAGTTTAGTCACACACACACTACACACCATAAGCAGCTTGAAAACTCCTCCTGAAAACAAATGAAATTTTTGCAACTGGTGTGGCATTGCATAGTTTTGAAGATATGACACAAATTAATGGTGAGGTCTGGAATACAGATTGCTCACAGATGGTAATAGAGGCAGGAAGAGTATTAGGACACAAAGTAGTCAAGATGAGGGCACCAAGAAAAAGAATGCTGCAGTCTCAAAAACCTAAATAAAAGTTGATTTAATTTGAGACTAGTAGAGATGGCAGACTCGAATCTTTTCTCACTTCAACCAATTTTACACTGGCCTAACTCTGAAGTTAGTCCTGATTTACACCGTTGTTAACTGAGAGCATGATTATTTCTTTAGACTTCCTCTATAAAGGTTAGAATAGATGTTTCTCATGGTAATTCTTTTCTTTTAAGATATGTAGCTAAGATAAGACTGTCTATGACAATGATGTGTTATATGGGTTTCCTAAGAAAATATATTTATGGAACAAATTATTCATACAAGTTTTTATAAAATATTTTTAAATGGGTCCTGAATCCAGTTCTTCCTTTGTAAGTTGTCATTTTCTTCAGTTCATAATGAACACATTCTGTACTTAGACACAAAGCCAAAGAAAAACATGATGACATCCATCACTCCATCACTCACTGTAAAGTACCTTGTACTAAAACTCTTGATCGATTCATGCTGGACTATAAATACAACTTTTAGTAACATGTTGGAGCCAACTCAGAATGACAGCTTTGTGCACTGACCCGAAACATCTCTTTTAACATGCTTATTTGTTCTTTTTTTCAAATAGTTTTATAACCACAAATAGAGAAGGAAGCAAGCCACAAAATTCATGTCTGAATTCAGATCCAAATCCAAACTTTCACATAGTTCAGGTGTGTTCATATTTGTTTTCTGGCTCTACCTATTACAAAGGTAGATCCCAATCACAAAATTTGGATCCATATTTTCCTACTATTATTGTAGTCCATAGAATCAGGTGTTCCGGTGTGGACCCAGCTCTTGCCCATTGTGACAGTGCTTTAACTATGAAATACAGGCAACAAAGTGGAAAAAGATGTGCACAATTTTTTTTTGTTTAAACAAACTTTATTTCATCTGGCTTTTCAATTTAGGAAAATCTTGTACAGAGCTACTGAAAGGAATGTCCTGCACACCCAGTATGCTATAAGGTGATTACAGATCAGCTATACAAATACTCAGTGAAATTTTTCATTTAGCAGATAAGACAATATATCTGATAAAGAAAATATAAGATGTGCACTCAGGAGACATTACACAAGGTGACAGTTCTACATTTACAAATGTATTATTTTTAGTTTCAAATAAGACAAATGGTATTATAGATTCAAAGGCCAGAAGAGAATATGATAATCTAGTCTGACCTCCTGTATTACACAACCCATAGAACTTCCACAAAATCATTCCTAGAGTGTATCTTTTAGAAAAAACATCCAATCTTGATTTAAAAATTGTCAGTGATGGAGAATCCACCACAACCTTTGGTAAATTGTTCGAATTGTTAATTAACCTTACCTCACTGCTAAAAATGTATGCCTTATTTCCAGTCTGAATTTGTCTAGCTTCAACTTCCAGCTAATGGATTGTATTACTAGTTTGTCTGCTAGATTGAAAGAGCTCATTATTAAAAATGTGTTCCCCATGTAGATACTTATAGACTATAGTCACCTTTAACTTTCTCTTTGTTTAGCTCAATAGATTGAGCTCTTTGAGTCTATCACTATAAAGCATGTTTTATAATCCATTGTTTTGCCTGTTCTCTGAATCCTCTCCAATTTACCAACTTCCTATTTGAATTGTTGGCACCAAAACTGGACACACTAGTCCAACAGCGGTCACACCAACGCCAAATATAGAAGTAAAATAGCCTTTCTACTCATACTTGAGATTCCCTTGTTTATGCATCCCAGGATCACATAAGTTTGTTTGGCCACAGCCTCTCATGTTGAATGATTATCCACCATGATCCTCAAATCTTTTTCAGAGTCATTGCTTCCCTCTGCATCCTGTAAGTTGGCCTGCATTCTTTGTTCCTTGATATATACATTTAGCCATATTTAAGTGTGTATTGTTTCCTTTTGTCCAGTTTACAAAGTGATCCAGATCACCCTGAATCAGTGACCTGTCCTCTTCATTATTTAGCATTTCTCAATTTTTGTATCATTTTCAGACTTTATCAGTGATGATTTGAGGTTTTCTTCCAGGTCATTGACAAAAATGTTAAACAGTATAGGGTCAAGAACAAATCCCTTCAGGACCCCACTCGGAGCACACAAGCTCAACAATGATTCTGTGTTTACAATTACATTGAGATCTATCATTTAGCCAGTTTTGACTCCATTCATGCATGTCAGGTTAAGTTTATAATATTCTAGTTTTTAAATCAAAATGTCATACAGTAGTAAGTCAAAAGCTTTAGAGAAGTCTATTACATCAACGGTCTTACCTTTGTCATACAAACTTGTACTCTGATTTTACAAGATATAGATTAGGTTGACAGAATCTATTCACCATAAACCCATGTTGATTTGAATGAATTACATTACCTTCCTTTAATTCTTTATTAATTGAATCCTGTATCAACCACCTCATTATCTTGCCCAGGATCGATGTCAGGCTGACAGGCCTATAACTACCTGGATCATCCTATTTTCCCTTTTAAAAATGGGCCCAACATTAGCTTTCTTCCAGTCTGCTGGAACTTCCCTAGTGCTCCAAGACTTATTGAAATTCAGCATTAACACTACAGCAAGCTCTTCAGCCAGTTCTTTAATGCAAGCTATCTGGACCTGCTGATTTTAAAATGTCCAACTTTAGTAGCTTCTGTTTAACATTCTCCAGAGCTACTAGTGGAATGGAAAGAGTGTCATCACCATATGATACTATGTCATCTGTTTTTCCTCAGACAGAGAACAAAATATTTATTAAACACTTCTGCCTTTTCTGCATTATTATTAAGAATTCTACCATCTCCATCTAGTAATGGACAAATAGCATTATCAGGATTATTTTTGTTTCTAATATATTTTAGAACACTCCTTCTTATTGTCCTAAACTCTGTTAGCCATAGATTTCCTGGCTATGTTTCTTAGTTTCCCTTACCAATTTTCTGCAATTCCTAACTTCTGATGTACATTCATTACTATCAACTTGTCCTTTCTTCCATTTGTTATATATGTACTTTATGGATATCTTCACTTCTCTTCTAGGTCAGGTCATTTCTTTAACCAGTACAGTCTTCTTCCTGGATTGACTCGTGGAGCTTTTCAGGGCATCTAGTAAAGTGTTCTGAAATGATTTCCAATCATCATTTACATTTTTCTGATTAAATTCTTCTGCTCAGCTGATTTAGCTCATACTTACTTTTAGCTTTGTGAAATTGACCCCATTAAATACCAAGTTTATATATTACTGGTCTGGACTTTATTCTGCTTGCACATTATAAATGTGATTCATGATCACTTGTACTTAAGCTACCATTAAGAAACTTTTTTTCTGAATTGCGCAATAAACAACAACAACAACAACAACAAACATTACTATCTTTAAACTTAAATATTTAATGAAATTATCAGACCTTTCCAGCATCTATTTCCTATTGCTTTCCTGCCTCTGGTAACTTGATCCAAAACCTTATCCTATCATCCCAAGAGTGTTTGGTAAAATGTTAGTTCATAGAAATCAGTGATGGAAAGATCCGTTGGTTCATTTGCTCCCTTGCAGGACTGCTGGATTATTCCCCATAGCATATACTCCAGTGTTCTGTTTAATCTAATTTTAAATTTCAGTAAATGGGTCTTCCAACCTTTGTGCAAGATATCACATCCTTGCTATTAGTAGCAGAGGGTACATACTTTTGCACCCACTTGTTACTGTGTTCTCCTTCTTTGACTTCCTTTACTATTCAGGGTATACTGTATTTGACAGAGAAAATGATAGCTGTATTTTGTGAGTATTGCTATTAGCTTGATAAACTGAAATAACTGCTGGAAGGAGATTTATGCTAATTTTGTCAATCACTCTACATGAAAGCTAGTATTAGAGAAAAAAATAAGTTTTTCCTAGAATCTCCACGTCTAGGCTTTCCACTGAGCTGAGTAAACTGAGGGAGCTTTATAAATAATAGGGGCAATTATTTCTATTACTCACTTAGGCAGTGGGAAGGAGGTTAAGAAACCTATATAGACAATTAGTGAATTCCCTTGCAATAAGAGAGGCTACCCATAATTTATAGTGGCTGTGAGGAACCAAATTGCTTTAGTGGAGTGTGTCTCAGATTTTAAATCATTCTTTTAAAATCCACTCCCATAATCTAAAAGTGAGAAAACAACTTTAAATAGCATAGGTCCTGGCTATCTTATGCATTCAGATGGAGCTGAATTTTCTAAGTCTTGCTTTACACCAGACTATTAAAATCACGGCTTCTTAGCTGAATGTACACCTTAATTATCCTCTAATTCTATTTCAGATACCTTTATAATAAAATCAGTTTGAAAAATGTTTGCTTTCAGAAATAACTAATAACATTCCCATCTTAAACAGTATGAGACAAGCTAAAAGTCACCCTTATAAGCAAAAGACTATAAGCTTGTCTTGCACATGAAGAGTCAGAATCAGCACCACTAAAACACAATAATAATTAGGAGAGACAAACTGGGGTAAAGATGTGACTACTGTGGAAGGAGGTTTCCTAGTATGTGTGTTTACCTGTTGATCAAACTGCATTGCTACTGATCCAAAAATATTGCTACTAGTTTGGATCATGTTAATCTCCTTAAAAAACTGATTACAATTATTTTAATAATCCCAGAACAGATTTAGTTATAAAAGCAAATATTTTAGACACTTTTTTGGCTTAATTTCATGAGTTTAACACTTCATGCTGATAGTATGTTAGACTTCTTCTACTGGCAGATTTTATAGAGAAGAGTCAAATTGATGATGCCTGATTCTGATGATCTCACAACAGTTTTACATCAGCATAACTCCTTTGATATCCAGTGGCGTGACTCCTGATTCTCACTGGTGCAAGTGAGATCATCATGCATCATTTAACTTTGGTATGTGAAGTACTAGCGTAACTAAGGGCAGGTCTACACTATGGGGCTCAGTTGAACTAAGTTACACAACTCCAGCTATGTGCATAATGTAGCTGGAGTTGACATAGCTTAGCTTGACCTTTTGCGGTTGACTTACTTTACGCTTCTTGTTCCAGTGGAGTACCAGAGTCATGGGACAGTGATCAGTGGTTGATTTAGTGGGTCTTCACCAACTAAATTGACCCCCGATGGATTAATTGCTGCATGTCGATCCCCCAGTAAGTGGAGGCAAGACCTCAGTGTAACACATTCTGTTGAAGTGTAAAGTCCATATTTCAAAAAGGATGTTTCATTTTATAAAATGTATCTAAAAATATCATCTGCAGTAAAATGACTTCAGTTTCTTTCTTCACTTATTTTTATATAGCTATCTGCCTGCCCTACCCAGAGGAAACACAAGCAGACAGGAGATTTTTAAGAAGCCACACATAATTAGAATGGAGAAGTATTGGTATGAACACATC
Organism: Chelonoidis abingdonii; assembly: GCF_003597395.2. NCBI lineage: Eukaryota > Metazoa > Chordata > Testudines > Testudinidae > Chelonoidis > Chelonoidis abingdonii. Next base: position 53,970,620 of record NC_133778.1, on the reverse strand, counting down.
AGAGAGTTGCACCAAACTGCTAGTTAGATGTACAGCTGAGCATGTATAGCACTCAGCATTTACTGATGGCGAGCTGGGGTGTAGAATGCTGTGCACTAACTATGTACCATAAAGTTCTCTAGTGTGCTTGACTTTGCAAGTTGAGTGTAGCAGGCTCGCTATCCAGCACACCTCTGGTTCTTCTGCGCTATCTAAAGATTGTATGAAACAAACACCTTTTCACATTTTCATGGTGTACCGCAATTCAACATGTTTGTTTTTTTGCAGCTTCTCCTTCAGGTGGACTGATGGGCGCTGTAGACTGCAGAATCACCGCTGCGCGCACATCTTGCTGGTTGTCTCAGGAATTAGCTCCCACCACGCAGGAGCACCTCGCAGGCCTGTGATCCACCTGTCTTCTGGCCCCCATGTCCCTCCCTGGACCCTGGTGCCCCTTTAACTGGGGTGCTGTTCCCTGGCAGTATTCCACAAATCTGGGTCTCCCCTCCCTGGGGAACTCCCAACCCACTATTCCCACTTCACCTCAGTTTTGGCTACTGCCTAATCTCCATCTAGCCCCTGTTCGCTAAGGCAGACTGCAGTATCAGCCACTCATCATAGGTGAAGGGGCTTGGACTGGCTGCCTTTGCCTACCCCTGGGCTGCCCTCCGCAACCCCAGTACCAGTTGGCCTTATGTTAGGCCACAGCCTGAGGCTTTCCAGGCTGGAGCTTCCTTAGCTCCTCTGCCTTTCCCCAGCCCTGCTCCACTCTGGTACCCTGTCTCTAGCTCCCTACAGCCAGACCCATCTCCCTTTCCAGGCAGAGGAAGACTGCCTGGGCCTCTGGCTCACAGCCTTTTATACGGGCCAGCTGGGCCTGATTGGGGCATGGCCACAGTTGAGCCTACTTTTCCCAATCAGCCCAGGCTTCTTGCCCCAGCCACAGCTCTCTCCTGGGCTGTTCCAAGCCCCACAGGGCAGGAGCGGGTAATCACTCCACTACAGGAGCAAACCAATGGGCTCGATTCTTCAGGCACACATTGCTCCAGTAGTGTGTGTGTCAAAAGACCATATACATTAGAAAAGCCCTTTTGAAAGAGCAAATGCTCCCTCAGAGATAGAGCTTCACATGTTTATTATTCTGTCAAGGCTTTTAAGATACTGATGTGTGCCCAATTTTCCTCAAATGAAAGCATATGCATGGTTTTTTAGAATGTAAATTTCTTCTAATTCTACAGTGGTAATCTAAAGGAAAGAAGAGCCTGCAGCTGTCCTTGTCACACTTTTCCACTCCTGAATATTTGTTCCAGGCAAGGCCAGAGAATATTTCTATCCACTTATTGATCAGTGTAAATCTTATTAAGAGGTTCAGCAGGTTCAGACATGCTTTAACAATATATTTGTATATTTCCCTTGGTGGCTTTTGCCTCTTTCTTCCAGTTTCTCGATTAAGTTTTAATCTAAAAATAAAGGCTGCTTAAAAACCTACCTTGTATTTTTTTACAGTAATGCTTGAATTAAAGTGAAGCGAAAGCCTGGGTTAAATATGGTCACTCAAGATAATGCCATCTGTGAAATAGGGGGGATGAATTCTTTAACCCTAAAAGTGAATTTAACTTGTAGATTGTCAATCCTGGAGGTGAAATCCTCTTTTATCTGTGGAACAGACATCACATGGGTAGTGCATCACATTTCTTTATATTGCACCACCAGTATGCAATAGGTTGCTGTTAGGGGTAAGAGGATCATTCAGCCTTTAGGCTTGTTCATTTTTCCATCCTCTGGCTGAGTCTATCAATAAACAGGGCAATTCATGACAATTGTGATGCTTGTTCTTGCATTGTGGAGACTTAGGATCAGATCTTCAGCCTCGCTCTGGCCCTCTTATGCTACTCTAGTGAAAAACTGGCACAACCAGTCATCTTGGGTTTCTCCCAGCAGCGGGGACCCCTAAGCAGCACAGACCCATTATGGCTGGTTTCCACATCACCTACAGATCCTCCACCAAGAAGTATATTTTGGCAGAAGACCAGATGAAAGGGGGTGTGGTTGGAGTGCTGCTGGGCTCTGATGATCCTTGATTTGTGTATCAACTCTCCTGGTCCCAAGGCTGCTGTAAGCTGCATCAGGGCTGGGGTAGAACCAGACCTAGGGTCAGGGAGCTCTTAAATGGCGTCTTACAGCAGCTTTCCAGTTTATATGTGCCCAGGGTTTAAATCACCTTGAGATCTTTTCAGCATCAAGCCATTGCACACAGGAAATCAAAGAGCCATAAAGTAATAATGGGTCAGATTTGAACAGGTGGCAGAATTAATGATGAACTATACAAAATGTTAAGAGTGCATTTTACACCTTAGGATGTACATACATAAAGGGACACATGAGCACAGATTTTTATTGTGTCTGATTGAAGCCCACAACTGTAGAAAATATCATTCTTCAGGAAAAATTGCCTCCTGTTGAAATGGTAGAGAACAGTTTTCACATATCACTCACCTGGACTGGTGTTATGGTAGAATCAAAAGTTATTATTTATTGAATGCCAAGGGTGTATATCAGGCATAGGCAACCTATGGCACGTGTGCCAGAGGTGGCATGTGAGCTGCTTTTCAGTGACACTTACCCTGCCCAGGTCCTGGCCACTGCTCTGGGGGCCTCTGCATTTTAATTTAATTATTTAATTTTAAGTGAAGCTTCTTAAACATTTTAAAAACCTTATTTACTTTACATACAACAACAGTTTAGTTATATATTATAGACTTTTAGAAAGAGACCTTCAAAAAAAGTTAAAATGTATTACTGGCACGCGAAACCTTACATTAGAGTCACTAAATGAAGACTCAGCACACCACTTCTGGAAGGTTGCCGACCCCTGGTGTACATAATGGTATAAAAACATAGCTGTCAAAGGACTAGATACTCTGCTGCACTATCCACCAATTGTGACTGGTGGGAGGGGAGGTTTCAGAAAGGAGCTGTTTGCTGCTGTCTTATTCTACTGCTGGTTCTATGCTGGCCATTGCCTCAGTATACTTCAGAGCAGGATTAGTGCTACTATGCACTGTTCCCCACCCCTGCTCCTCCCTTGGAGCTATTTAGTCAACGGAGAATAGCTGGAAGGCAGAAGCTGAGGACTGCAGAGTGGGCAGCTTAAAAGTCAGATTTCTCAGTTTTGCACCAGCTATGCCAGTTCAACATGACATGTGGAGGTCCACTAGCTTTCCTGCCCCATTTTGTTGCCAGGGTGGCATAAGGGACCAGAACATCAAAGAAGGATGTCCTTGTGGTTTAGATCAGAAGAATGGAAGTCAGTATTTTGCCAGCCCAGCCAAGAACTTCCTCTGTGTCCTGAGGAAGTCATTTAATCTTTCTGTGTACTTTCCAAACTTCTCTTCTTTTTAGTAGCTGAACAAAACTGTAGGACCCAGTTGGACTTCACAACTTTTCAAACTGCATGAATGTAGTAAAGATCCTTTTCTGTGGGTTGACAATATATAAAATATTTGTGAAGTGCTTTGAGATTCTTGTACAGAAGACACTATGCAGTCAAAGTATTATATTACTTACATCATGTTCCTGTCCATGCACAGTATAGTGTAACAGGAAAATTCTCCATCCATATATGAATAGGCAGATACTAGTAACGACAAATGTAGCATTCTGGGCAAAATTCAGCTTATTTTACTTCTTATCATAGATGGCAAAGACTTTCACATGTGGTTATGGCAAAAGCCACATCACGACAAGGCTGATCCTCAAATTGCATAATGTGTCTCCCTTCACTGAGTTATGAACTACAAACAGACATTAAACCCTTCCTATATGGTTCAGGGAATAAATAATAGGTTGTAGGTTCCCCCTTTATGCTACTAATTCAAATCCAGCCTAGGTCAGCAGTGACAGAAAATTGTTACAATCAGATGGCTGTTCAGGGGCAATTATCAGTGCCTCTGTTCACAGACTTAGCACAGAGGCCAAGGATTGAATGACTGTGAAAGTTAAACTATCCTCTCTTTTTTTTACCCTATAGGTGGTCATTATATGTCATGGTTGTAAAGGCTGAGGTACACTGGCTACCAGTTGCATGAGGAAAAATACACTGCTAGTCTATGTAATATGTTCGTTCTGTGGCTAGAAGAGTACTTCAGTCGTTAGTGCTTTTGATCCAATGGCTTTTACCAGCACCAAATTCACGTTGAGAAAAAAATTAAAAATTTATTCTAATTTCTTCAGTTTACTGCATTCAAAAAAAATAAAGGCGTAACATTTTAAATCCTATTTCAGTCCAAGTAAAGTCAATGTTTGCCTGGTCTCTTTCCAAACATTCTACTTTTCTATTACAATTTCAGCCAAATAAGCCATCCAAGAAAGGTTTTTCATTTCCTGATTCTAAAATATATTTTTATCTTGATAGTTACAGCCAGTAGTTGTAACACTAAATCAATCTGACTAGGAATCTCCACAAGAGAATGAACATCATTTTGAGTCTCTGCCTAAATGTGGAACAATAATTGATATGTTCCTTTTCCGCTCCTTCTCCTCTTCTCTTTAGTACTTTGAGCAAAGCTCTAGGGGTCAGATTCTCAGCTGATATAAAACAGTAAAGCCATTGTTTATCTGCATCAGCTGAGGTTCTTGACTTCCTTCTGAAAAGAAGATATTTTCCGTTGTATTGCAGCTGAGAAAGATCTCTCATTTCAAAGCAGATACATACTGGTACTTCTGGGACAACCACGTAAAGAAAAAAAAACAATAAATATGATAAATTATCAGACAATCTTAATGAAGAGATCCTCCCACACTCCACTGAACCATTGCTGACACCAGTCACCAAAATTGGTATGTCAGTTTGTATAACCAGGACTGGGAAAGCTGAATATATGAAAACCTTTCTGTTCTCATCTGTACTGAAGCAGTGCAGAACCACTGATTTGGCAGCTGCAATGGGAAATAAAGGAAAGCTAAAATTTCTCAGATTAAGATGAAGGAACAAAGGGCCAGATATTTAAAAGTATTTAGATGCCTAAGGATGCATTAAAATGGGAGTTAGACACTGAAATGCTTTTGAAAATCACACTAGACACTTATCTGCATCTTTCAGGTGTCTCAGTACCTTTAAAACAATACTTTTAAAAATCTGGCCCAACATGCCTAAATAAAAATTGGTTTTACTTTAATTAAAAATCTAATTAAAGAATTTACAGGCCATCAATCACCTAAAATAGAAGTTTTTAGATCAAGGCAGACCATCTGTGTCTAGTATGTGAAAGAAAGTCCTTCACTTGGAATTTGAATTTTCTACATAGTTATACAATACAATCTACAGAATATATTTTTGTACAGCAAAGGGACACTGGACCACAATTCTTGAAATGCTAAAATCATCCCCTTCAGTCTGGTAAATGGATTATATTATTGGCTGGCCGTGTATCATTCTTAGCTGTACCCAATGAAGCTCTTTCCTAGGCACATGAAGAGGACTGTCTGGATATGATCTGTAAGTGTAAAGCTGCAGTTCGTACTCTTATAAGGTAGTTCCATCATCACATTTTAGAGGCCTAACTGAGCATTAGGTACAGAGCTTTGAGCAAATATTATTTGTAGCAAGTGGTAAACACCAAGGGGAAAGTATTGCAACCAAATAAAACCCGTTATGACAGCAGACCAAGCCTACAACCTAGGCCACCTGGCATCAGGCCTGGGGATTTGAAAAGCCAAATATATACTCCTGCATTAAAGACTTTGTCTATCAAAGAACAGCAGAGAATAAACTATTAGAAGGTTAATCTCGTTCAGCTCTACAGTGTAGTAGAAGTGTTTGCCTAACTTTCAGAACCTCATGTCCCAAAGGAAAAATATTATATAATAATAATTTATTACTTTGGATTACTGCAGCTCCTGGAAGTCCTGATCAGGATCAGAGGCCCAGTTGCTAAGTGCTGCACAGACATAGTGCCTGATTCACCACGACTGTGTGAGTCTAGTTTTGTGATTTCTGTAGATGTCAATTAAAATGGCATAAAACTAGACCAATACACTGGTGAATCAATCTCACAGTTTAAGAGACAGTCCCTGCCCTCAAGAACTTACAGTTTAATTTACCAAGACTCTTCATAACATTGGACTTTTCCCATCTGGTTGCCTGAAATATTCAAGACCTCTCTACTGGTGTAGCTTCATTGAAGTCAATGGAGCTATTCTACTTTACACCAACTGAGACTCTGGGTTAAAAAAGGTAGATGCCTGATCTTACTTACTCCATTGACTTAGAGAAGTTACTCTTGGTTTATACCAGTGTAACTCAAAGGAGAATAAAGCCCAGTGAACATGAAGTTTTCTGCTAAGGAAGAGGAAACACAACTCAGATACTACAAATAATAGAAGAAGGGAGTTATCAATGAACTACATGCCTTACATTATTCAAGTTTTGTTTAATTGTCTCTCTTAATCCTATTACCGTCACCAAATATTAAGTAATTGGCACAGGGAAGGTATGGAACTGAGAATATTGGCAATGAGGGGTTCAATGGATACCATCCTTTGGATACCACAGAAATTCTCTCTGGAGACATTTCCACAAGCTGGCAGGTTTAAGAACTATTATAACTCCTGAAGCACTATCTAAATGTGAAGATTGAAAAAACTGAGATGCAACATTTGCTTGTAAAATTAAATTTTGAGACATTGAACTTCCAATCCCATGCACCACAGATAAGATTTGCAATCACAACCACCATAGTAAGCAGTGCAGTTTTAGATTTTAATACCATCAGACACATAGTTACTGCCGTGGGTGCCTGCCAGCCAAGTGAAGCAGAAAACAAAAAGAGACACCTCGAACAGCCTTGAAAGCTAACCTGGCATATGATGTAGGATCAATAATTAGAATTGGCAGAGTGCTTTTTTGAAAGTGACAGCAGCAGCAATGGAGTCAATTTTTAATCAGTCAACATCACTTTGGTATGCAAGAGAGTATTACAGTGAAAAGATAATCTCTGTATCTTATTTTATGTGTGGTGTTGACTTCTGTGTGCACTGTTCCTTTACCAATGAATACATGACAAATAGCACACAGTAAATATGAATTATTTAACAGTAGAGCTGATCATTTGCTACCTCAGGCAATCAAATTTCTGTGAATTTTTAACTTGAATTTGACAAACTGACAAATTATGCTTTACAACAAGTTAAACCACATACAGGAATGAAACACTTTCTATTTATAGTTTTGTTTTTTCTGATGGTGGGAAGGAAGGAGGGTGGGTAAGAGCAAGACTATCTGAAACTGGAAAAATGGGGACATTCTCAGCTAGAAAATTGGCTTAGCTCCCATTGACTTTGGTGGAGCTATGCTGATTTACACCAGTTAGGAATCTGGCCATGGAGTACGGAGGAATGTGTAAACTCAG
>NC_133778.1:53951521-53962824 GCF_003597395.2 Chelonoidis abingdonii | reverse complement strand
TGGCACCAAAACTGGACACACTAGTCCAACAGCGGTCACACCAACGCCAAATATAGAAGTAAAATAGCCTTTCTACTCATACTTGAGATTCCCTTGTTTATGCATCCCAGGATCACATAAGTTTGTTTGGCCACAGCCTCTCATGTTGAATGATTATCCACCATGATCCTCAAATCTTTTTCAGAGTCATTGCTTCCCTCTGCATCCTGTAAGTTGGCCTGCATTCTTTGTTCCTTGATATATACATTTAGCCATATTTAAGTGTGTATTGTTTCCTTTTGTCCAGTTTACAAAGTGATCCAGATCACCCTGAATCAGTGACCTGTCCTCTTCATTATTTAGCATTTCTCAATTTTTGTATCATTTTCAGACTTTATCAGTGATGATTTGAGGTTTTCTTCCAGGTCATTGACAAAAATGTTAAACAGTATAGGGTCAAGAACAAATCCCTTCAGGACCCCACTCGGAGCACACAAGCTCAACAATGATTCTGTGTTTACAATTACATTGAGATCTATCATTTAGCCAGTTTTGACTCCATTCATGCATGTCAGGTTAAGTTTATAATATTCTAGTTTTTAAATCAAAATGTCATACAGTAGTAAGTCAAAAGCTTTAGAGAAGTCTATTACATCAACGGTCTTACCTTTGTCATACAAACTTGTACTCTGATTTTACAAGATATAGATTAGGTTGACAGAATCTATTCACCATAAACCCATGTTGATTTGAATGAATTACATTACCTTCCTTTAATTCTTTATTAATTGAATCCTGTATCAACCACATCATTATCTTGCCCAGGATCGATGTCAGGCTGACAGGCCTATAACTACCTGGATCATCCTATTTTCCCTTTTAAAAATGGGCCCAACATTAGCTTTCTTCCAGTCTGCTGGAACTTCCCTAGTGCTCCAAGACTTATTGAAATTCAGCATTAACACTACAGCAAGCTCTTCAGCCAGTTCTTTAATGCAAGCTATCTGGACCTGCTGATTTTAAAATGTCCAACTTTAGTAGCTTCTGTTTAACATTCTCCAGAGCTACTAGTGGAATGGAAAGAGTGTCATCACCATATGATACTATGTCATCTGTTTTTCCTCAGACAGAGAACAAAATATTTATTAAACACTTCTGCCTTTTCTGCATTATTATTAAGAATTCTACCATCTCCATCTAGTAATGGACAAATAGCATTATCAGGATTATTTTTGTTTCTAATATATTTTAGAACACTCCTTCTTATTGTCCTAAACTCTGTTAGCCATAGATTTCCTGGCTATGTTTCTTAGTTTCCCTTACCAATTTTCTGCAATTCCTAACTTCTGATGTACATTCATTACTATCAACTTGTCCTTTCTTCCATTTGTTATATATGTACTTTATGGATATCTTCACTTCTCTTCTAGGTCAGGTCATTTCTTTAACCAGTACAGTCTTCTTCCTGGATTGACTCGTGGAGCTTTTCAGGGCATCTAGTAAAGTGTTCTGAAATGATTTCCAATCATCATTTACATTTTTCTGATTAAATTCTTCTGCTCAGCTGATTTAGCTCATAATTACTTTTAGCTTTGTGAAATTGACCCCATTAAATACCAAGTTTATATATTACTGGTCTGGACTTTATTCTGCTTGCACATTATAAATGTGATTCATGATCACTTGTACTTAAGCTACCATTAAGAAACTTTTTTTCTGAATTGCGCAATAAACAACAACAACAACAACAACAAACATTACTATCTTTAAACTTAAATATTTAATGAAATTATCAGACCTTTCCAGCATCTATTTCCTATTGCTTTCCTGCCTCTGGTAACTTGATCCAAAACCTTATCCTATCATCCCAAGAGTGTTTGGTAAAATGTTAGTTCATAGAAATCAGTGATGGAAAGATCCGTTGGTTCATTTGCTCCCTTGCAGGACTGCTGGATTATTCCCCATAGCATATACTCCAGTGTTCTGTTTAATCTAATTTTAAATTTCAGTAAATGGGTCTTCCAACCTTTGTGCAAGATATCACATCCTTGCTATTAGTAGCAGAGGGTACATACTTTTGCACCCACTTGTTACTGTGTTCTCCTTCTTTGACTTCCTTTACTATTCAGGGTATACTGTATTTGACAGAGAAAATGATAGCTGTATTTTGTGAGTATTGCTATTAGCTTGATAAACTGAAATAACTGCTGGAAGGAGATTTATGCTAATTTTGTCAATCACTCTACATGAAAGCTAGTATTAGAGAAAAAAATAAGTTTTTCCTAGAATCTCCACGTCTAGGCTTTCCACTGAGCTGAGTAAACTGAGGGAGCTTTATAAATAATAGGGGCAATTATTTCTATTACTCACTTAGGCAGTGGGAAGGAGGTTAAGAACCCTATATAGACAATTAGTGAATTCCCTTGCAATAAGAGAGGCTACCCATAATTTATAGTGGCTGTGAGGAACCAAATTGCTTTAGTGGAGTGTGTCTCAGATTTTAAATCATTCTTTTAAAATCCACTCCCATAATCTAAAAGTGAGAAAACAACTTTAAATAGCATAGGTCCTGGCTATCTTATGCATTCAGATGGAGCTGAATTTTCTAAGTCTTGCTTTACACCAGACTATTAAAATCACGGCTTCTTAGCTGAATGTACACCTTAATTATCCTCTAATTCTATTTCAGATACCTTTATAATAAAATCAGTTTGAAAAATGTTTGCTTTCAGAAATAACTAATAACATTCCCATCTTAAACAGTATGAGACAAGCTAAAAGTCACCCTTATAAGCAAAAGACTATAAGCTTGTCTTGCACATGAAGAGTCAGAATCAGCACCACTAAAACACAATAATAATTAGGAGAGACAAACTGGGGTAAAGATGTGACTACTGTGGAAGGAGGTTTCCTAGTATGTGTGTTTACCTGTTGATCAAACTGCATTGCTACTGATCCAAAAATATTGCTACTAGTTTGGATCATGTTAATCTCCTTAAAAAACTGATTACAATTATTTTAATAATCCCAGAACAGATTTAGTTATAAAAGCAAATATTTTAGACACTTTTTTGGCTTAATTTCATGAGTTTAACACTTCATGCTGATAGTATGTTAGACTTCTTCTACTGGCAGATTTTATAGAGAAGAGTCAAATTGATGATGCCTGATTCTGATGATCTCACAACAGTTTTACATCAGCATAACTCCTTTGATATCCAGTGGCGTGACTCCTGATTCTCACTGGTGCAAGTGAGATCATCATGCATCATTTAACTTTGGTATGTGAAGTACTAGCGTAACTAAGGGCAGGTCTACACTATGGGGCTCAGTTGAACTAAGTTACACAACTCCAGCTATGTGCATAATGTAGCTGGAGTTGACATAGCTTAGCTTGACCTTTTGCGGTTGACTTACTTTACGCTTCTTGTTCCAGTGGAGTACCAGAGTCATGGGACAGTGATCAGTGGTTGATTTAGTGGGTCTTCACCAACTAAATTGACCCCCGATGGATTAATTGCTGCATGTCGATCCCCCAGTAAGTGGAGGCAAGACCTCAGTGTAACACATTCTGTTGAAGTGTAAAGTCCATATTTCAAAAAGGATGTTTCATTTTATAAAATGTATCTAAAAATATCATCTGCAGTAAAATGACTTCAGTTTCTTTCTTCACTTATTTTTATATAGCTATCTGCCTGCCCTACCCAGAGGAAACACAAGCAGACGGGAGATTTTTAGAGCCACACATATTTAGGAATGGAGAAGTATATGGTAGAAACACCATCAAAGAGAGTATGCTACCCAAAGGCTGCTAGTTATGATTGTACAGATGGAGCATGTATGCACCAGCATTTACTGCATGGCGAGCTGGGGTGTAAATGCTGTGCACTAACCTACTGGTACACACTAACAGTTCTCTAGTGTGCTTTGACTTTGAAAGTGAGTGTAGCAGGCTCGCTATCCAGCACAAACCTCCTGGTTCTTATCTGCGCTCATCTCAACAGATTGTATGAAACAAAACACATTTTTCAACATTTCTCATGTGCAATTCCAACCTGTTTGTTTTTTTGCAGCTTCTTCCTCAGGTGGACATGATGGGAGCTGTAGACGTGCAGAATCACCGCTGCGGCACCTCTTGCTGGTTGTCCTCAGGAATTAGCTCCCAGCCAGCCAGGAGCACCCTCTGCAGGCCTGTGATCCACCTGTCTTCTGGCCCCCATGTCCCTCCCTGGACCCTGGTGCCCCTTTAACTGGGGTGCTGTTCCCTGGCAGTATTCCACAAATCTGGGTCTCCCCTCCCTGGGGAACTCCCAACCCACTATTCCCACTTCACCTCAGTTTTGGCTACTGCCTAATCTCCATCTAGCCCCTGTTCGCTAAGGCAGACTGCAGTATCAGCCACTCATCATAGGTGAAGGGGCTTGGACTGGCTGCCTTTGCCTACCCCTGGGCTGCCCTCCGCAACCCCAGTACCAGTTGGCCTTATGTTAGGCCACAGCCTGAGGCTTTCCAGGCTGGAGCTTCCTTAGCTCCTCTGCCTTTCCCCAGCCCTGCTCCACTCTGGTACCCTGTCTCTAGCTCCCTACAGCCAGACCCATCTCCCTTTCCAGGCAGAGGAAGACTGCCTGGGCCTCTGGCTCACAGCCTTTTATACGGGCCAGCTGGGCCTGATTGGGGCATGGCCACAGTTGAGCCTACTTTTCCCAATCAGCCCAGGCTTCTTGCCCCAGCCACAGCTCTCTCCTGGGCTGTTCCAAGCCCCACAGGGCAGGAGCGGGTAATCACTCCACTACAGGAGCAAACCAATGGGCTCGATTCTTCAGGCACACATTGCTCCAGTAGTGTGTGTGTCAAAAGACCATATACATTAGAAAAGCCCTTTTGAAAGAGCAAATGCTCCCTCAGAGATAGAGCTTCACATGTTTATTATTCTGTCAAGGCTTTTAAGATACTGATGTGTGCCCAATTTTCCTCAAATGAAAGCATATGCATGGTTTTTTAGAATGTAAATTTCTTCTAATTCTACAGTGGTAATCTAAAGGAAAGAAGAGCCTGCAGCTGTCCTTGTCACACTTTTCCACTCCTGAATATTTGTTCCAGGCAAGGCCAGAGAATATTTCTATCCACTTATTGATCAGTGTAAATCTTATTAAGAGGTTCAGCAGGTTCAGACATGCTTTAACAATATATTTGTATATTTCCCTTGGTGGCTTTTGCCTCTTTCTTCCAGTTTCTCGATTAAGTTTTAATCTAAAAATAAAGGCTGCTTAAAAACCTACCTTGTATTTTTTTACAGTAATGCTTGAATTAAAGTGAAGCGAAAGCCTGGGTTAAATATGGTCACTCAAGATAATGCCATCTGTGAAATAGGGGGGATGAATTCTTTAACCCTAAAAGTGAATTTAACTTGTAGATTGTCAATCCTGGAGGTGAAATCCTCTTTTATCTGTGGAACAGACATCACATGGGTAGTGCATCACATTTCTTTATATTGCACCACCAGTATGCAATAGGTTGCTGTTAGGGGTAAGAGGATCATTCAGCCTTTAGGCTTGTTCATTTTTCCATCCTCTGGCTGAGTCTATCAATAAACAGGGCAATTCATGACAATTGTGATGCTTGTTCTTGCATTGTGGAGACTTAGGATCAGATCTTCAGCATCGCTCTGGCCCTCTTATGCTACTCTAGTGAAAAACTGGCACAACCAGTCATCTTGGGTTTCTCCCAGCAGCGGGGACCCCTAAGCAGCACAGACCCATTATGGCTGGTTTCCACATCACCTACAGATCCTCCACCAAGAAGTATATTTTGGCAGAAGACCAGATGAAAGGGGGTGTGGTTGGAGTGCTGCTGGGCTCTGATGATCCTTGATTTGTGTATCAACTCTCCTGGTCCCAAGGCTGCTGTAAGCTGCATCAGGGCTGGGGTAGAACCAGACCTAGGGTCAGGGAGCTCTTAAATGGCGTCTTACAGCAGCTTTCCAGTTTATATGTGCCCAGGGTTTAAATCACCTTGAGATCTTTTCAGCGTCAAGCCATTGCACACAGGAAATCAAAGAGCCATAAAGTAATAATGGGTCAGATTTGAACAGGTGGCAGAATTAATGATGAACTATACAAAATGTTAAGAGTGCATTTTACACCTTAGGATGTACATACATAAAGGGACACATGAGCACAGATTTTTATTGTGTCTGATTGAAGCCCACAACTGTAGAAAATATCATTCTTCAGGAAAAATTGCCTCCTGTTGAAATGGTAGAGAACAGTTTTCACATATCACTCACCTGGACTGGTGTTATGGTAGAATCAAAAGTTATTATTTATTGAATGCCAAGGGTGTATATCAGGCATAGGCAACCTATGGCACGTGTGCCAGAGGTGGCATGTGAGCTGCTTTTCAGTGACACTTACCCTGCCCAGGTCCTGGCCACTGCTCTGGGGGCCTCTGCATTTTAATTTAATTATTTAATTTTAAGTGAAGCTTCTTAAACATTTTAAAAACCTTATTTACTTTACATACAACAACAGTTTAGTTATATATTATAGACTTTTAGAAAGAGACCTTCAAAAAAAGTTAAAATGTATTACTGGCACGCGAAACCTTACATTAGAGTCACTAAATGAAGACTCAGCACACCACTTCTGGAAGGTTGCCGACCCCTGGTGTACATAATGGTATAAAAACATAGCTGTCAAAGGACTAGATACTCTGCTGCACTATCCACCAATTGTGACTGGTGGGAGGGGAGGTTTCAGAAAGGAGCTGTTTGCTGCTGTCTTATTCTACTGCTGGTTCTATGCTGGCCATTGCCTCAGTATACTTCAGAGCAGGATTAGTGCTACTATGCACTGTTCCCCACCCCTGCTCCTCCCTTGGAGCTATTTAGTCAACGGAGAATAGCTGGAAGGCAGAAGCTGAGGACTGCAGAGTGGGCAGCTTAAAAGTCAGATTTCTCAGTTTTGCACCAGCTATGCCAGTTCAACATGACATGTGGAGGTCCACTAGCTTTCCTGCCCCATTTTGTTGCCAGGGTGGCATAAGGGACCAGAACATCAAAGAAGGATGTCCTTGTGGTTTAGATCAGAAGAATGGAAGTCAGTATTTTGCCAGCCCAGCCAAGAACTTCCTCTGTGTCCTGAGGAAGTCATTTAATCTTTCTGTGTACTTTCCAAACTTCTCTTCTTTTTAGTAGCTGAACAAAACTGTAGGACCCAGTTGGACTTCACAACTTTTCAAACTGCATGAATGTAGTAACGATCCTTTTCTGTGGGTTGACAATATATAAAATATTTGTGAAGTGCTTTGAGATTCTTGTACAGAAGACACTATGCAGTCAAAGTATTATATTACTTACATCATGTTCCTGTCCATGCACAGTATAGTGTAACAGGAAAATTCTCCATCCATATATGAATAGGCAGATACTAGTAACGACAAATGTAGCATTCTGGGCAAAATTCAGCTTATTTTACTTCTTATCATAGATGGCAAAGACTTTCACATGTGGTTATGGCAAAAGCCACATCACGACAAGGCTGATCCTCAAATTGCATAATGTGTCTCCCTTCACTGAGTTATGAACTACAAACAGACATTAAACCCTTCCTATATGGTTCAGGGAATAAATAATAGGTTGTAGGTTCCCCCTTTATGCTACTAATTCAAATCCAGCCTAGGTCAGCAGTGACAGAAAATTGTTACAATCAGATGGCTGTTCAGGGGCAATTATCAGTGCCTCTGTTCACAGACTTAGCACAGAGGCCAAGGATTGAATGACTGTGAAAGTTAAACTATCCTCTCTTTTTTTTACCCTATAGGTGGTCATTATATGTCATGGTTGTAAAGGCTGAGGTACACTGGCTACCAGTTGCATGAGGAAAAATACACTGCTAGTCTATGTAATATGTTCGTTCTGTGGCTAGAAGAGTACTTCAGTCGTTAGTGCTTTTGATCCAATGGCTTTTACCAGCACCAAATTCACGTTGAGAAAAAAATTAAAAATTTATTCTAATTTCTTCAGTTTACTGCATTCAAAAAAAATAAAGGCGTAACATTTTAAATCCTATTTCAGTCCAAGTAAAGTCAATGTTTGCCTGGTCTCTTTCCAAACATTCTACTTTTCTATTACAATTTCAGCCAAATAAGCCATCCAAGAAAGGTTTTTCATTTCCTGATTCTAAAATATATTTTTATCTTGATAGTTACAGCCAGTAGTTGTAACACTAAATCAATCTGACTAGGAATCTCCACAAGAGAATGAACATCATTTTGAGTCTCTGCCTAAATGTGGAACAATAATTGATATGTTCCTTTTCCGCTCCTTCTCCTCTTCTCTTTAGTACTTTGAGCAAAGCTCTAGGGGTCAGATTCTCAGCTGATATAAAACAGTAAAGCCATTGTTTATCTGCATCAGCTGAGGTTCTTGACTTCCTTCTGAAAAGAAGATATTTTCCGTTGTATTGCAGCTGAGAAAGATCTCTCATTTCAAAGCAGATACATACTGGTACTTCTGGGACAACCACGTAAAGAAAAAAAAACAATAAATATGATAAATTATCAGACAATCTTAATGAAGAGATCCTCCCACACTCCACTGAACCATTGCTGACACCAGTCACCAAAATTGGTATGTCAGTTTGTATAACCAGGACTGGGAAAGCTGAATATATGAAAACCTTTCTGTTCTCATCTGTACTGAAGCAGTGCAGAACCACTGATTTGGCAGCTGCAATGGGAAATAAAGGAAAGCTAAAATTTCTCAGATTAAGATGAAGGAACAAAGGGCCAGATATTTAAAAGTATTTAGATGCCTAAGGATGCATTAAAATGGGAGTTAGACACTGAAATGCTTTTGAAAATCACACTAGACACTTATCTGCATCTTTCAGGTGTCTCAGTACCTTTAAAACAATACTTTTAAAAATCTGGCCCAACATGCCTAAATAAAAATTGGTTTTACTTTAATTAAAAATCTAATTAAAGAATTTACAGGCCATCAATCACCTAAAATAGAAGTTTTTAGATCAAGGCAGACCATCTGTGTCTAGTATGTGAAAGAAAGTCCTTCACTTGGAATTTGAATTTTCTACATAGTTATACAATACAATCTACAGAATATATTTTTGTACAGCAAAGGGACACTGGACCACAATTCTTGAAATGCTAAAATCATCCCCTTCCGTCTGGTAAATGGATTATATTATTGGCTGGCCGTGTGTCATTCTTAGCTGTACCCAATGAAGCTCTTTCCTAGGCACATGAAGAGGACTGTCTGGATATGATCTGTAAGTGTAAAGCTGCAGTTCGTACTCTTATAAGGTAGTTCCATCATCACATTTTAGAGGCCTAACTGAGCATTAGGTACAGAGCTTTGAGCAAATATTATTTGTAGCAAGTGGTAAACACCAAGGGGAAAGTATTGCAACCAAATAAAACCCGTTATGACAGCAGACCAAGCCTACAACCTAGGCCACCTGGCATCAGGCCTGGGGATTTGAAAAGCCAAATATATACTCCTGCATTAAAGACTTTGTCTATCAAAGAACAGCAGAGAATAAACTATTAGAAGGTTAATCTCGTTCAGCTCTACAGTGTAGTAGAAGTGTTTGCCTAACTTTCAGAACCTCATGTCCCAAAGGAAAAATATTATATAATAATAATTTATTACTTTGGATTACTGCAGCTCCTGGAAGTCCTGATCAGAATCAGAGGCCCAGTTGCTAAGTGCTGCACAGACATAGTGCCTGATTCACCACGACTGTGTGAGTCTAGTTTTGTGATTTCTGTAGATGTCAATTAAAATGGCATAAAACTAGACCAATACACTGGTGAATCAATCTCACAGTTTAAGAGACAGTCCCTGCCCTCAAGAACTTACAGTTTAATTTACCAAGACTCTTCATAACATTGGACTTTTCCCATCTGGTTGCCTGAAATATTCAAGACCTCTCTACTGGTGTAGCTTCATTGAAGTCAATGGAGCTATTCTACTTTACACCAACTGAGACTCTGGGTTAAAAAAGGTAGATGCCTGATCTTACTTACTCCATTGACTTAGAGAAGTTACTCTTGGTTTATACCAGTGTAACTCAAAGGAGAATAAAGCCCAGTGAACATGAAGTTTTCTGCTAAGGAAGAGGAAACACAACTCAGATACTACAAATAATAGAAGAAGGGAGTTATCAATGAACTACATGCCTTACATTATTCAAGTTTTGTTTAATTGTCTCTCTTAATCCTATTACCGTCACCAAATATTAAGTAATTGGCACAGGGAAGGTATGGAACTGAGAATATTGGCAATGAGGGGTTCAATGGATACCATCCTTTGGATACCACAGAAATTCTCTCTGGAGACATTTCCACAAGCTGGCAGGTTTAAGAACTATTATAACTCCTGAAGCACTATCTAAATGTGAAGATTGAAAAAACTGAGATGCAACATTTGCTTGTAAAATTAAATTTTGAGACATTGAACTTCCAATCCCATGCACCACAGATAAGATTTGCAATCACAACCACCATAGTAAGCAGTGCAGTTTTAGATTTTAATACCATCAGACACATAGTTACTGCCATGGGTGCCTGCCAGCCAAGTGAAGCAGAAAACAAAAAGAGACACCTCGAACAGCCTTGAAAGCTAACCTGGCATATGATGTAGGATCAATAATTAGAATTGGCAGAGTGCTTTTTTGAAAGTGACAGCAGCAGCAATGGAGTCAATTTTTAATCAGTCAACATCACTTTGGTATGCAAGAGAGTATTACAGTGAAAAGATAATCTCTGTATCTTATTTTATGTGTGGTGTTGACTTCTGTGTGCACTGTTCCTTTACCAATGAATACATGACAAATAGCACACAGTAAATATGAATTATTTAACAGTAGAGCTGATCATTTGCTACCTCAGGCAATCAAATTTCTGTGAATTTTTAACTTGAATTTGACAAACTGACAAATTATGCTTTACAACAAGTTAAACCACATACAGGAATGAAACACTTTCTATTTATAGTTTTGTTTTTTCTGATGGTGGGAAGGAAGGAGGGTGGGTAAGAGCAAGACTATCTGAAACTGGAAAAATGGGGACATTCTCAGCTAGAAAATTGGCTTAGCTCCCATTGACTTTGGTGGAGCTATGCTGATTTACACCAGTTAGGAATCTGGCCATGGAGTACGGAGGAATGTGTAAACTCAGTGTAACAATTCAGTGTTGCAGTATCAAGTAGAAAGAGAAAGACGTTTTTGAAAAATTATAGATCCTGCCAATTCTTATTCAATAATAACATTAAAGAATCTGTAGTTGGGAGATAATTCTGGGTC
>NC_133778.1:53948025-53949268 GCF_003597395.2 Chelonoidis abingdonii | reverse complement strand
ATACAGCTGGTGCAAAATTGTGACAACTGTTTAATGCGGGCTTAAAACTGCAAGCACCATTAACTGTCTCCATCCATACTTGAACTCATTTAGAAACCTAACTGCTTGATTTGAACATTGCAGGCACATTTGTGCTTATATATTATCATAATTGCTGTTCTGCACCCACTGTGTTGAAAATTGCAGATACAGAATTTAAATTCATTCATACATTCTCTCATCTCTCTCTTACCACTAGTCCAAATTAGACCATGGCTCACCAACCCCTTTAAAAATGCCATTGAGACTGATATATGGTTGCAGTGTTTGGAATGTTAGTTCCTTTTTCAGAACAAGTCTGTTGCTGTATCCTGTGTCTGTAGTAATTTGAATTGCCTGCTTGCTCGCTCAGCAGCACGGTTTTCATGCTTTTTTTAGGCTCCCTCTTCTGTGCAGGTCTAATCAGTGCACTCAGGCATGTGATGAAGAGCCAGTCACTCACGCAAACAGTTCACAGCACCTCTCAGACCATGTCAGCGTATGAAAAAAGCCAGAGTATTTAAAAATATAGATTTACAATTTTGTTAAAATACATAAGTAGGAAATTGACTCTCTAGGGTGTTTCTGAACTGGCTAATATACAAGGGTTTTAGAGTAAAGGAAAACTCAATCACCACAGTTCAGGCCTTGGATCTTCTGCAGCACTTTCATGGTTCTTATGTCATGGACTCTCAGACACACAACTCATAATGTTCATTGCACTATTCCCTTTGGCTACTTTGCTTTAGATGACGCCAGAGCAAGAAGTTACCAGTACTAGTCTGGAGGAGACGGCACACACTGACCAAATACACATTAGAGCAAGGGCAAGGTATTTCAGATGAACCTTCAAGGGAAATATATACAAACTATCTCCGTTGCTCTTATGCCTGTCTGACTACTTCAAGAGAGTATTTTCAAGTTCTAAGCCATGCTTCATTATGCTAACAACCATCTGTGTTAATGAGTGAGAGTCTGAAACAACTAGGAGATAGATGGTCTGCCTTTTCTGCTCTTACCTTTGACTAGGTCCAAAATATGTCTCTCATGCCCACCAAGGTACATTGCATTTACCATGCAGCATTACATGCCTGTAAAAGCAGCAGAGAATCCTGTGGCACCTTATAGACTAACAGACGTTTTGGAGCGTGAGCTTTCGTGGGTGAATACCCACTTCGTCAGACGCAGGTAGTGGAAATTTCCAGGGGCAGGTATATATATGCTA
>NC_133778.1:53917882-53945854 GCF_003597395.2 Chelonoidis abingdonii | reverse complement strand
CCACGAAAGCTCACGCTCCAAAACGTCTGTTAGTCTATAAGGTGCCACAGGATTCTCTGCTGCTTTTACAGATCCAGACTAACACGGCTACCCCTCTGATACATTACATGCCTGTTATTAATAGGGTTATAATCTATTCATTGGTTGCTCAGGAAAAGTGCAAGCTGGTTATATAAGTTCAGCTAAAGTCAGCCTTTATTGTTCAATTTGTCAGTGTCTGCCATGGTCGTCCTTTCACAAGAGCCATTTTAAAAAAAATCTTTAATCAAAAAACAAAACATACTTTTGTGAAAAATATTCATTTTGGTCTGAAAGGTATTTTCTGTTGACAGAAAAATTTTGATCAGCTCTGTTATATGCAGTATCATCTTCTCCATCTCAGCTAATATTTCCTAAGATCCTCAGTGAAATAGCTGATTCTGTTTGATGGCCTATGCGTAATATATTTGGTGGTGCAATCCAATTCCCAATGGACCCATGTCCACATGATGATAAGATCGATAGTCACTGACTTCTTTATGACAGTCAAGTTAGAGGCAGTTTCTTTATGGCAGGGAAGTAGTATGAGGGAGGATTGTACTACTCTATAGGACCATAGAGCTTGCCATGCAGCATCAGATCAGTGGTCCATCTAATCCAGTATCCTGCCTCCAGCAGTGGATGGTACCAGATGCTTTCCAGGAAAAAGCAAAACAAACAAACAAACAAACAGACAACCCCCCTCCCCCACCAAAACCAACACTGCCCTCCAGGGAAATTTCTTCTTAATCTTCAATAATTAGAAGTTGGTTTATGCTCTGAAGCATGAGGTTTTACATCCTTTCCAAACTCTTATTTATTTATTTGTTTGTTTGTTTATGTATTTAATATTTACTGTCCACTCCATGGATATTTTTCTTCCATATCATTGTCAATGTTACTAAAAATCCTGCTAAATAGAACCAGTACAAAAAAAATCACAGAAAAGTCTTTCTGCTGGAGGGTAATGTGTCCTAGCAGATAGAATGCATAACTAAGACTCAGAAGTCCTGCATTCTATTCCCAGTGCTGCCTCTGGCTCTGTAAGGTGACATTGGGCAAATCATATGGCCTCCCAGTGCCTCAGTTTCTCCTTCTGTAAAATGGGATCATGATACAGAGCTCACTTTGAGAGCTACTGATGAACAGTGCTATATAAGAACTAGGGAGTATTGTGCATTCATTTTTTTTTAAGCATTTCAGACTTTGACATTTTTTTTAGCAGGTCTGCCACCAGCCTGCTGGCTTCAATAATATCTTGTCGCCATACATTTCACCGGCTGATTAAGAATTGTGTGAAAAAGTGTTTTCTTTTAACCATTCAGAATAGTCACCTTTCAACATCATTGAATGGCCCTGGGTTCCTGTATTATGAGAAAGGGTGAACAGTTCTTCCTCTACCTTCTGTATACCGTTCTTTATTTTATATACTTTCACACTGCCCATTTTCTACCTGTTCTGTGAATAAAAGACAAGACTTCATTTTATGGGCTGTCAGTCAGGCACATCTATAAATATGAGAACCTTTATCCATAGTGGATCCACAACTGGGGACTGTGATGAGATAATTAGTTTATCTGGAAACACAAGGCAGCCTCTGCAACAAATTTCATTAGTTCTTGTTTACTATACAATAGCTCTTGATCTCAGTTCATTCAGTGAACAAAGGGAAGGGATATTGAACACCTTAATAGGGTTTGTGTATGTCACTGGTAAGGGTTGAAACACTTCAGTGATGTAACTCAGCATCCCATCTTAGTAGCTATATGCTTAGCAGCCTAACATTCGGTAGTTCACCCAAATATGGGGAACTGCACTTTTAAGAGGCTCTGGTAAGAGCAGGATCTAACTGATCACTCAACACAACACAATCTATTAATGGGAGGAAGCTGGAGATTATTATTTTATTATTTGAGTGTGCCCTGCATTCCACAGGACAAAGTCACAACTCCGGTCCCAAGCAGCCTGCAAACTTAACAGAGGAACAGCACCCACTCCACTGGGAGGAAGGCTTTACCTGAGAGAGGTTTGGGAGTTTGCTTCTTGTATATAATGAGTGAGCAAGAGTATTTTTAACAGATATGGTTAGTGCTTCTTAGCTTCATGGAAGGAGTGAGATTGGAAGAGGCATTTGAAAGAATATGGGATGTATACCTACTGTGCTGGGATAGTGAGATAATTCTAGGCTTGGGGAGACAGAATGAAGTGAGTCATCGAGAGAAGAAAGAGAAAATGACATGAAAGAGGATGCCAGTGATGGGGATAGGGGGAAATGGGAAGAAATGCAAGCAGAAATGTGGGAAGGTGCAGGACAGTACAGAGCTTTGAATCAAGGACAGGAATCTTGAACTTGACACAGAAAGCAAGAGGGGCAAGTGAAGTACACAGCAAAAATCAGATCTAGAATGGGATTCTGAATACTGCAGAGTTTGTGTGCTGCTAGGGCCCAGGGCTTTGGGTTTGGCTCATTGTAGGCAAGAGAGACTAGCAGAAAATATGGATCCAGGTTCAGAATCTGGATGAGAGTGGGCAGATCACACTTGACATGGTGTTGGCAGAGAGGCCAGTGCTGAAATAGAAATGACTCATTCTCTCTTATTCTAGGTAAGGGGGTGTGGATTGGTGAAGCATTGTGGGAAACCTGGTTTGCTTATGCTGTTCTCATGTTCTAGATGAAGAGAGGAATTCAGCTCCCAGTGATGAATGAGTTTAATACAATGGGTAATAATAACAAGGAATAAGTACATAGTTCTATATTACAAATTTCATCTAAGGTCTCAAAGATCTCTAATAAATAGGATTTTTTTCATTTCACAGATGGGGAAACTGAGGGAAAAAGGTGTTAAGTGAGTCTCCCAGGGTCACACAGCAAGTAAATGGAAGATCCAGAAATAAAAATCAGGGCCAGATCCTGAAGTGGTGTAACTCATGTTAGCACCATTCACTTCAATGCTGTTATGCCGATTTACAGTAGCTGGGAGGATCGGGGCTTCTTGCCCATTCCACTGGGAAAATACATGAACAACTTCACTTCAAACAAACAGATAAACACCACTGTCAGACAGGAGGTGTGGTGTCTGGGCAGCCAGCAGCAGTGGAGAGGTTAAATGTGAAAACACAATATTAAATGTTTCTGAAGTAATAACCTCATCTGCCTCAACCATCTCAAAAAGGCGCTTTTTCACTGCATAATATTTAAATATTGCAATATGGGATGGAGTATTGTTCACACAGCCTTGCTGTATTCTCCCTTACTTTCTCTCTGGAGAGCAATGACAGGACACAGGTGGCAAGTTGCTGAGGATATTTCCCAGAAGCTATATATCTCAGTCCCCTTTTTTGGCACTGACCTTAGACATTGGCTCTGTCACATGATGAGCTGCTGATGAGCTGTCTGGGTTGCCTTGCCCTTCCTGGACACCATTTTCTTTCAGGTTGCATTTGAGTACAGAAATGTATTGTGTCAACATGAGGAATGTGAACCTTTAACAAAGGAATTCCTCTTTGCTGTGGGGAAAAAAAAACTACTTTGAAATGCTGGATGCCAGGGCAGAAAGTTTTAAATGGTAGTAGTTGAAAATGTCTGACAGATGCAGAGGTTGAAGATATTTTTGATTAATTCATTCTACATGATTCGGATATTTAACAGAAAAGTTCAGTTATTACTTGTTAAAATTCCAGAGAGGTGTGACATATATTTAGGTGAGGGGAAGGTCGGAAGTCTACTCTATAAAATTGCTTGATGACAGCAAAGTTCTTTTTTTTTTTCTTAAAAAATAGGACACTTTTATTTTATAAAAGGTTGCGCTAGGTAAAAACGGTAAAAGGAAATTGACTTACTTTCATTTTTAAGCTTCTGTTTATCCAAACTGCAATCTGCATTGTCAGGAAAAAAATTAGTGTTGTTTCCAGAGATTTAGATGTATAGCTTATATTAGCAGTAAAATGAGGTGAGCAAATAATATCCCATGTACTCTTTGCAATGTCTTTCCTTATTCCTGTATTTTATAAATAAATACTGTAATTCTGCAGCCTGTGAAATTATTGCATCTTTTTTTCCTTTGAGCTACCATATAGTTAGGAGTGTGTGTGTCCTTGAGCCAGGTAGTTTTATAATAAACATAAAAAAAGACAACTTACTGGTCAATAAATAAAAAGGTCCTGAATAAAATGATATTGGTATATTCAACATGCAACCCACATTAAGTTAACATTTCAATTTCTATCTAATCATTTTTCTAACATGAGGAGCGCTGTTTAGGACCCCAGATCTTGCAGGGCACTTAAGTATGTGCTTTACCTTTAAGCATATGAGTAATCCCATTGAAGTCAATCAGTGTACTCGTATGCTTACATCTAAGCAAGTGCTTAAATGCTTTTCTGGATCAGGGGCTAAGTATGTTTAAAACCACCCCAAACATATTTGCTATTGACCCTTAAAAAGATTCAAAACAAATTCCTCTCCACGGTGTCCAATACCTGTCCAACCAATTCTTCAATCAGGCACACTGCACCAGAAGGTGCTCAAAGACTACAGTGCTGAGGGCCATATACATGGTAGATGGTGCTTCTCCTAGTTGCCTTTTATCTACTGTGGTAATCTTGAAAAATAAACAAATAAATCAAATCACTTGTGGAGCTGTTCATAATTTTTCCTTTTGTCATAATGGGGATTTCACAGAGTCATTGACTTTTCTGCTTCATGTTATATTTCTAAATTTAATCAGAAACTAACACAAAGGAAGTGGAAATAGGGCACAGGTTGAAACTGAATGGAACCTGTTCTAGGATGTTTTTGCTGTGGGGATGATACTGTTTGTAGCTAGTCGTCTTTCCTTCCTTTCTAACAGTGATAGGATATTTTTGGAAAATGGAACAAGACACTTCTGCTTGTGAAAATTGCTGTCATGTGATATGGGTTCTGCAAGTGTCACTGGTAAAAATATGAAATATTTTTGTGCTGATATAAATGACATAGCTCTACTACTCACATGGGCAGAAGGGTTTTTTCGACCTCCCTCCTGTATTATAAAGTGACACATTTTAAATAAAAATACAGCTAATACTGACCATGAACTCTGTCACATATACTGACTGCTTCTGATGGCATCAGAATAACTTTCATGGAGTGTGCATTAGACATAGGTGAACTGGTGTGGAAAAATTAAAAATCTCCACTCTTGTGCGCTCCTCCCATTTAATAATTCAGGTTTGAACTAAACCTTATTTTAGGATTCTGTGGCTAAATTTCCTTTAACATCTGGTTTCCAGCACAGAATCAGAAATTATTATTAAATAATAACAAGTAACTGCCTGAAGGAGGTTCCAAACAGGATGGAGCTCAGCTGTTCTCAGTGGTAGCAGGTGACAGAACCAGGAGCAGTGGTCTCAAGTTGCAGTGGGGGAGGTCTAGGTTGGATATTAGGAAAAACTATTTCACTAGGAGGGTGGTGAAGCACTGGAATGGGTTACCTAGGAAGGTGGTGGAATCTCCTTCCTTAGAGGTGTTTAAGGCCTGTTTGAAACTGTGGTGGGATGATTTAGTGGGGGTTGGTTTGCTTTGAGCAGGTGGTTGGACTAGATGACTTCTGAGGTCTCTTACAATCCAAATCTTTATGATCTAATATATAATAAATATTTGTAGTGAGGGTAGCACCTAGGACCAGTATGGAACCAGGACCCACTGGACCTAGGTGCTGTAAACGCACGGAACAAAAAGATGGTCCCTTGACCAAGAGCTTACAGTTTAAATAGAAATAATAAAATACTACAAGAAAGGGCTGCCATGGTTTTCCACCATGATTGAACAGAGTGCCAAAAATCTTTGAGAAGCCACGTCTCAAAAATATCAGTTTAATGTGTCAGACACTTGGAGTTCAGGTTTTAATATCTGCAGCCAACCAGCTCTGTATGTCTGAATATTTGCCCCCAGCTGTGTACGTGCGTAAATCAAATTTGAAGCTGTTGGTGGTTAGTCTAAAAAATATCACTGGACACAGACTGTAAAGGTAAGGAGACTATTGTAATTTATAGACCGCAAGGAATGAAATCAACTGTGCCAAGGGAAGCCTCATTAACACACTAAAAGTGAATAAAAGAATGACTCATTGCCGAGACAGTGTGTAAGTCATGTGAATGCAATTGAACATGGTTAAAAACAAAATAAAATAAAGCAAAAAAATGCCTCCCTACTAACAGTTATAACACTGGTTTTGTATTGCTATAAATTAAACCGGAGGATGAGATGAGCAGTTCGTTTCACATAGCCACTTAAAAAAAAATGAAAAGGGTGATGTGTTCAAGAATTCAACAGTCAGATAATGAATGTTTTTGCAATACTCAAGAGTTAACCAGGAGTCAGACTTCAGAAGTGTGTGCGAGTCTTCATTTATTCACTCTGATTTAAGTTTCGCGTGCTTGTATATTTTAATGTTATTAATGAAGTCTGCTTTCTAGTGTCTATCTACTTGTTGTATGTAAAGTAAACAAGTTTTTTTTTATGTTTGGCTTCATTAAATTAATTCAAATGTAGATCTTTCAGTTTAGCACGTGGTTTCGTTAACCTTGGGTGCACGCACCTGGGGCGGGCCCGGTGCAAGGATTTGTGCCCTAGAGAGAACTTCCCTTGTCCCAACACCCCCCTATATCGGTTACATTGAGGGGATCCAACGAGCCTTTATAGACCCCAGGCCAGCCTGCCCAGGGCAAGCATGGCCAGGGCTTGCTCCCTACCTGGTTCCCTCTCACCGCTTCGAACTCCGGAAGCATACGCCCCCGTGACCCTCCCTTGACCTTAGCGTGGCCCCCCGCCTGGTCCACTCAATGGTTTGGCGGCTGGCCACTGCAGCAGCTCGGAGGAGAAGCTTGCCTTCCATGAGGCGTGGGAGCAGAGCATTCTGACTTGTGGCAGCGCGACCCCGCCATGGATGAGCGGTGCTGTGCAGGGAGCGCAAAGTGGCGCGCGTAGCGTGGGAGAGTGTGGACGCCCCTTCTGCCCGGGCTTGCAAGCCCGCGCCCGGGGATTCTTGCGGCTGCGTGGGGTATTGGGCGACAGGCTCCCATGCTCCCCTGGCTCCCATGCTGGGTTACATTATTTCAACATCAAATAGAGGGAGGGCCCTGCCTACCCCCTAGCCCCGCCCCCATCCACTCCCTCCCACTTCCCACTCTGATTGCCCCAGTCAGAACCCCCAATCCCCCCTTCTCCTTGTCCCCTGACTGCCCCATCCTGGGACCTCTGCCCCTAACTGCCCCCCAGAACCCCACCCCCTAGCTAAGCCTCCCTGCTCCTTGTCCCCTGACTTCCCCCTTCTGAGACTCCCCGACCCTAACTGCCCCCCTAGAACCATACCCCCTACCTGTCCCCTGACTGCCCCAACCCTTATCCACCCCCTCATCCCCAGGCGGACCCCCAGGACTCCCACAACCCATCCAACCACTCCCCGCCTCCTGACAGGACCCCCAGAACTCCCAACCCATCCATCCCTCCCTCTGCTCCCTGACTGCCCCCCCGGGACTTACCTTACCATGCTCATGCTGGTCAGATGCTGGCTTCACGTGGAGGCAAAACTCCACGTGGAGTCCTGAGGCAGCGGGAGTGGGGGAGCTGCAAGAGGGGCAGTGGCGGCTCACACTTCTGGCAGCCACAGAACCTGAGCGCGGTGAGAGGGGACCCGGGGGACACGCCTGCCTGGGGTGCGGCCCTGTGGCCCCCCCGGGAGGGCTCCTGCAGCAAGGTCAGGGCCCCGCGCCCTGGCGACTCACACTCGGGGAGCTGCAGAACCTGAACGAGGTGAGGGAGAAGCTAAGGGGCACGCCTGTGGCTGGTCTGGATTCCCAGCTGCCGGCCCCGCTCAGCCTCTGCCGGCCAAAGGTGGCACTTGTGCTGTAGGTTGCCGATCTCTGAGTTAAACCATAGAACCCCAAAGACAATCACCAAAATAATTCGGTATTCAAGTTGCAAACAGAACACACTGAAAAACTATTTTGGTAACATGCCCAGCTACCTATTAGTGTCATCTTGAATAAGCTCAGCATTTTTGATGCAACTCTCTGGTGCATAGTCTTCTTATTACAAGATATGGGGAATCACAGGTCAGGCCAGGTTTGCATACAAGACAACATTTCAAAGCAGTTTTTTCCCCATTCTGATTTTTAAAAAATCCTGAAAATCTTTTCCTTTTAACTGCTTCTTTCAAGGCCTTGTGATGCCGAATTCTCATGTGTTTTGATACTGATTCTATTATGACCTATAAATGTCAAGATCAAAAAGAAATAAATGCACAATCAGTCTTGTGCAGATTTGATGTCAGAGTTGTTTTAACTTAGCACAGAAGACAATGTGAAGGAAAGTGCCGATTAAAGAAGAGAACCTGGCAATATACTTGTGGGAGGTTACTCAGGGAACCAAGAGACATTGTAACAGAAAAAAAACATTATTTGGGGAATTGAAAAGGCAATGAAAGGTAAACGGGAAATAGCAATGTTAGAGAGATGACAAATGAAGGGAAAGAGACAGACAGTATGAGGAGACAATAGGTTAGAGAAATAAGTGAGGGAGAAAAATTAGCTAGAGATAAGAGAAAGGAAGAAACCCAGTTAAATACAGATACTGTTTAATGGGGATTCAGAGCCTGAGGCTGCTTCTATGGAAACCAGTGAGAAATCATATTGACCTCAGTGGAAACAGGACCAAGACCCAGTATATCTGTAAGCACCTGTGCATAAATGTAAATCCAGTGCTGATTGGGGTTGAGCATTCTCTGATCCCAGTGAAGCCATTAAGAGTAAAGGCTGATGAAGATCTGCCAAGAGGCATCTTGCATACCTGAATTCTAAGATTTAACGTGTGGACTAAATCTTTACTCTCCAACTTTATTTTATCTTCCAGTGAAATGGAGTGACAATAGCAAGCTGTTTTTTATCCAGTCCATTCACAGAGTATATATTAGACTGTATTTGACTCCTCTGACATAAAAGTTTGTAAGTTATATTGATACACCATGTCCAGAAAGCTGGTTGCTTTCAGTGAATTAACAGGGACTTGTAGAGTCCAGTGTAGTTGTTTGGGTCAGATGTGGTTCTTTCTGAATGATACTTTCCAATGTTCCATATTAAAAACCAGTGGCAGACAGCCACCAAGAATGTCTATAACCATATTGCACGCTAAATGTTACTCTGCAATTTTTTTCTGGGACAAGGGCTAAAGATAGGAGAGAACCCCCTGTTTTAATTAAACCAAACATAGGAACATAAAAATTGCCACGTTGAATCACAGTAATTATCAAGTCCTGCATCTTGTCTCTGACAGTGGCCAGGAACAGATCCTTCAAAGGAAGGTGCAAAAAATAACATAGTGGAAACGTATGGAATAACTTGCTCTTATGAGAAGATTTCACCTAAGTACTTTGTAGTTGAGTTATGCCTTGACCCATGAAGGCTTCTATACCTACTAAACAAACAAACACAGCTGTTTCTGCTCTGTCGACTATAACCATGCATGTTCCCATTATCCATAGCAGTATCCAATTCTCTATTGAATCATACTAGGCTCTTGGCCTTAGTGATGTATTGTAGCAATAAGCTTGACAAGTTAATTCTGTATTATGTAAAATAGTACTGGAAATGTACCATTAGGTCCTGGGTCATTATCCAGGTTGGCTGGCAAAAATGTACTCTATTTTTTAAGTCTGCTTGCATAGTCTATGGACGTCTTTTTACTGTATGTTTTATTTTTCTTCCAAGCTTTATGCTACAGTGCTCCCAGGTTACGTAAGGATTTAGGAGAGAATCCATCCCTGCACCATTGCTGAGACTGCTGCAGGTATAGAGGTGGGGGAGGAGTGCCCATGAATCCCATCAATCCTAAGGCTTTCAGGGTCATGTGGCCTACTGGTTGTGTTAGGCTGCAGCTGCCCCTATTGATCTTGTAGCAGCTAGGAAACGTCAAGGCTGCAAGGATGCCTACCTCTTCCTGTCCTCCCTTCCCCAACTCTTACCCACCCCACTCAATGAGAGCTTCTGTGAGTCCAATAGAGGCCCCCTGCACCCTGGGTATTGTGCTGAAAAGGGGAAAGTAGAGGTGAAGTGACACATATCTGCTTTGTGGCCTCCAGGTCGTGCAGAATAGACATAGGACAACCATCAATCAGTTTCATAGGCCGTATTCTACTCTCACACCAATTTTACACCATTGTGTTACACTGACTTCAATGTAGTTACCCATGATTTATACAGGTGTAGGGCTGAACAGGATTAGGCCCAATGACTTCCATTCCAGGCTTCCAAGCCACTATTATAAAATGGTATGTAAAATTAGGAATTAGAATGTTATGTATCACATATATTGTCGGGGTCCTTCGTGAATCCAGAACAGAACAGCCATTCACTGATATATAGCAAAACGTTGCTAATAGCCACAAAGGACTGGGAGATCCATTGTGGATTACTGTGTGTTTTGCAAAATGAGCGAATAATGGGACAAACAATTTGAAAAATCAAGGACATGACAAACTCTTGGGATTTTTGTTTTAAAAAGTAGCTTCGTCCCTTCAGAGCCAACTTATTCTTAATGCTTGTTATTCTCCTCTGAAAAAAATACCACTAGTGAGAGCCAAAAAAGTTGCACTCATTAAATAACTTTTTCTCCCATTAGACTCAAGGGGAAATGGGGTAAAGCCTTTTTTTTAAAAAAAGCAAAATAAATAAATAAATAAATAAATAAATAAGCAACTCTTTGTTTTCTCCCAGCATGGCTTATCTGCAACTTTATTCTCCCATTGGTATTCATACAGTCCAGTTACTGTTAATGAGAGTTACAGATGTACAGTGAGAAAAACTAGACTCCAAAGTGTAGTTCTATTGGTTCTCTGCTTAGCATCCAAGAAATATGTGTTAGAACAGCAATGGAAATTATATCTGCAGATATTGTTCTTTCAGTTAAACAATCACCCCAGGCGATGGTGAGCTAATCAGATAGTATAAACTGAGCAGATCAGGCTGGTTGAATATTTGGATGGGAATTTGTCACGAAATAGCCAGTTTCTGCAGGGAGGGTGGTAGTAATTCAGTGTCTGGCACTTCTGCCTGTGAATCAGCATTGATCCAAGTCCACCATGATATTAGCAGGGAATTGTGTTGTGGCACAGAGCTGTGTTGTTTTGAAGAAGCAAAAACACAGATCCTGATCAACTGGAATTATTAACGAACCCATGTCACTGGTTGCAAGAGTAAAGGTGTCCTAACCAAGTTCCAGCATGGGTGGTTATGTTCCGTATACCTATAGTCCCACAGCTTCAATAGATACGGCACAGTCATCTTCTTTAACTTTCATAAACTGTTGTGCAGTGTGGCCGCATGCTGTTAAACAGCTGCTGCATTCCACCTCAGAGGTAGTTGCATTGCAGTGGTGTGAATTGGTTTAGTACACGCATATTTTATGGATTACTTGACTCCCACTGGAGTCATCTGGAGCTTAGGGAAATCAGTAAGACTGCTTATGCTAACGAGCCCTACATCTGGTAATGTTTGCTGCTTCTCTCCCTCAACCCCAATCTGCATTCTTGCATCCATGCAGCATGACTTTGACTTCAGTGGCCCCAATGTGGGTCCACAGGTCTACTTGCATAGTTCTCACTGTGGAATTTGGCCCTTTGTGTGCAATATGATTTCAGACCCTTTAGCATGTGATCTGGATTTTTTTCATGTTAATAATGAAAATACATTGACTGTGAATTCTAAATAGCTATCCTCTGTTATGTACTGTGAATGATAAGTGTCTCACCTCATAACAGCTACTACCAAATAGAGATTTACAGAAGAGTGCAGAGCTGTGAGTATGCATGAAGTGAACAGTTCAAATAAATGTAACATTTAACAGTCATGAAATCTCTTGGATAAAATATTTATTAAGATGCACTGTAATCTTTCAATTTATTTAATTTTTATGTAATGTTTTCTTCTTTCAATATTTTGGCATATCGGAGGAGTATTCATCAGAAATTAGCATGGCCATGAGCTGGAGCTTAGTGATGTAGCCTTTTGTCACTCAGGGGAAAAGAAAAGCAAGGCAGATAGTGAATATTTAAACATTAATTTCTACTGAATCATGTTAGGTATCCAAAAAGAATAGAGAGTGAGTAGACAGAGTACTGAGCAGAGCATGCCTCCAGATGGGTGTCTGCAGAATTTGTTAACTTGCTGTGGGATATGGATGAACCAGTATAGAAATATAGGACTGGTGGCTATGAGTGTCATATGCCTGTAGCTGTCCCCATTGATCTGAGTGCAAGTTTGGGCACTGAGTTCAACAGGAGATGGATCAAGGCCACAGGCTAGCTTATACATACTAGAAATATTAAAAAGCATAATGAATCTTATTTTTAAATTGACTTGGATTAGCCAGCACATATAGTGTATTTAATGGGATGAAGGGTGCATATGGGAAGTGATACAGCTATCTTACACTTGGCTGACTAAAGTCACTATAATGAGCGGTGTGTGATTCGAAGCTATATCCTCGGTTGGGGTCTTCACTCTGTGGTCCATTAAAGACACTCAGCAAATGTGGTCACAGAAGCAGTGTGCCGAAATGTCCATTTCATTTTCATCTTGTTCCCTTTAATGACATACACTTTTGGTGCATTTTGTCTTGTTTAATACATTTGAGCAGCAATGTCCAAACATGTCAGAAGAATAGTAACCCGTTAGAAAGTATGAACTGCTTGGTTAAAGTAGCACTGGCAATTGCTGTGCTGTGGAAAAGCACTCCTTCCAAATCTCTTGCTGAATTTTAAAATGTCCTTTAGGACTGATGTCACTTTTTTACTCGTAAGTCATTAAACAGGTAGGCACAATTCTCACTTACTTTTATAGCATTCTGGCCGGATAAAAATACCTTAAAGTGGGACAATTACATTTGCATCCACTTAATTATCCTCAACTTTAAGACACCTTCCCAATGACAGAGTGAATTAAATGGGCCGTAAATGAGAATGAAACCCAAGTGAGCATTAGGCTATGTCTACACTATAGCCTATGTCATCAAAATGTATGTCATTCAGAGTATGAATATTCCTCCCCCCAAGTGACATAAATTACACTGACATAAGCGCTAGTTTGCACAGCACCGTGTTGGCAGGAGTTTCTCCCACCAACATAGCTTATGCTGCTCGCAGGGGTGGGTTTTTTATGCCAATAAGAGAGCTCTCTCCCACTGCATAGAGCATCTTCACCAGACATGCTTCAGCAGCACAACTGTATTGGTACAGCTGCAGCGCTGTATGTATAGTTGTGGCCTGAGCCTCCTCTCACTGGCACAAGTTTTACCATTGTAACTACGCTGAAGTCAGTGGAATTATTCCTGATTTACACCAATGTGAGCGAAGAATCAGACCCATGTATACTTCAGCTTCTTCCTTTCTCCTTTCCTAACAACAGAAAAGAGCTACTGTGTGGAAGAGGAAGTGGTTCATGTACTTGGAGTGGGAGAGGAGCTGGTCCCCGTAACAATGTCTTTATTAACATCCACACTGAGAATCGGTGTATTAAATGTGTGTTTACTCAGAAATTATGTGATATTCTCTCTTTGAAGCTATCAGAGGCATGCTGTTAACACACGTTTTCACTGTTTACATATAATAGCCCTGAGGTATAACTCTGTGTAATGCTTCCTGAAAAGACAGAACTGGGAGGCTTGTGCTTCAGCAAAAAGTGGCTCTGAGGTACAGGAAGAAGAGTGCAATAGTTATAAATAAATATTGCTCATCATTCCCCTATCCATTAGACACTCACTTGAGTAGTCCCATATAAGCCAATGGAGTTACTCACATGAGTAAGGACTACTGATATGAGTATGGGTTTACATAATTATCCCCTTAAAGATTCTGAGGTCCTTGGACACTACAGAAATGGAGGTCATATAAGTAGTAATAAGCATGTATACCATTATACTATCCAAAGGCCGTAATACAAGTTGGAGTTCCATTGTGCTGGGTACTGTACAAACATAGATAAGAGATAATCCCAGCCCTAAAGGATTCACAATCTAAATAAACAAAACAGTTGAGAGAGAAGGGATCAAGCATATATTGTACAAGGGAATGAATCTGGCGAAGAACTGACACCACTTCCTTCCCGAGTCCTGAAGAAGAGCTCTGTGTAGCTTGAAAGCTTGTACCATCCACCAACAGGAGTTGATCCAGTTAAAGATATTACTTCACATATCTTGTTTCACTCATTTTTTGTTGTTTTTTAATCAGAAGTAGGGGAAGGGAGAGGGGGAATAGCAGGAAGGAGGAAGTTAGTATTGGTAAGAAAGTAGGAGAATAAAGGAAGAGGAATCAGGAAACTCACAACTAATCACCTGCCTACCCATAACCAGCAGACAAGTGTTTCTAGCCATTCACTGCAGAGGTGAGTCTTAAGGACTGGGACTATGCTGTACCTATGCTATGGCTGTGTAAAACCACCAGTCTCTAGAGCTAGAAATTCTGGTATCTCGTAAAAGTCTTTCTTTCTTTCTTAGAAAAAATATATAAATTAGGGCTGCCAATGAACAACAAACTGGAGCAGAGAGCTTCTTTAGGGAGTGGGGATAATTTTCCATTTCATGCTAATTGTCTCTGTTTTTATTTTCACTCTGTGCTGTTTTGCTACAGTATCTCAGTATGTATAGTTATATACAGGCCTTCGTAACACCTGATACAGAAGCCAAAAAGGGCACCAGCATTTGTTTTCCTGAACAAGACACCTACAAGCAATAGTGTGGATGAAATTTTAAGTATACAAAAATTATTAAATGTAATGATGTGGTTTCCTCAGCAACTGCACCTTAGCTCCCTTGCCACATACTACATAGTATTTTTCATTGCTTTATCCGGATTTAAGTTTAATATATTAATTGATATCTGCAATGTGACAATGTGTCTCCTTCGTGGTGCCTGGTGCATGGAGACTTCCACTGCAGTGTATTTAAGATGCTTAAATTATCTTTATAGAAAATCTTCACTGAGGACCAAAGGATATAGGCTTGATCCTGCTTCCACTGAAATCAGTGGCTGGGATCCCACTGACTTCAGCACAATGAGGTCCCTAACTAGTTGCTCCAGTCTTGTTTATTGATATACAGTTGACTGATTTCTGCTCATCTATGAAGAATTTGAAGCTTTCTTGTGAATTTCCAGCAGTGTACCTTTCAAGATAGATTCAACAAATCTTGTAAAAGAGTTTTACAGATATATATTATACTCTTTTCAGTATTGCATAGGGTTTTTTAAGCTGATTGGGTTATTAATTATCTATCTAATGAATAATATTAAATGGGGCTTAATGAGTGTCTCTTGATTAGGATTATCCACTTAGATTTCTGCATGAATGGCTATGCCTTTATAGCTTCTTTATTCCTCCAAGCTAGAATTCATAAAACACAAATCTGGAATGAAGTCATTGTTACTGCAAAATCCTTTCTGAAATAGTTCTCACCTCACTTATTTCAGAAATAACCCCCCAGGAAAGCTATAGCAACTGGAAAGTTCCTGTTATTCAAACTTTCTTTACATAAATGCAACAGTGTAATAAAAGTTAAACAAATATAAAACAAAAAATCTGAGTGGTATGGTGGGTAATGCACTGTGGGGCCTATTATGCAAACACATACTCACATGAGGAGTACTTACTTGAGTAACTATTGAATTGCATGGGACTAGGCAAGTACTTTTCAGAACTGGGTCCTTTATCAATAGCTAGTACACTTATACTTGCCCTCTTTTAATACCATGAGTGTTAAACAAGTGTGCTGAATGTTCCAAGTGCATTAGTGGAATGATTCAGTTGTCCCCATTTTACTAATGCAGAAGTAAGACACAGAGAGACTAAGGGCCAGATTTTTAAAGGTATTGAAGTGCTTAAAAATGCAGGTAGCTTCCTAACAGAATTTTCAAAAGTGCCTAGGTGCCTAATGGAAATTAGGCATCTATATGCTTTTCAAACTGTCACTAGGCACTTACTTTTATTTTTAAATACCTAAATACTTGGCCGGTCCTCACTGAAAACTTAACCTGGGCTTTTATCCAGGTTTAAACCTAATCCCCCAAACCAAGGTTTTTATGGGGTTTGAACTTAGGCCTACTTGCCCAGCTCAGGGAATAGATAGAGCCCAGATTCCACTGTAAGGCAGGCTCAAACTCACCTAAGTTGACATGTGGATACAGCTTTTAACTGGGTTTTGACAGTCCTCCAGTGCCATCCCACAATTCCCCTGGTCTTCATTTTCCAGCCCTTCTATCCATTCGCTTCCCTCTTTTACTGCAGAGGCTACTTTCCCAAGTGACTAGGGTCACACAGGAAGTCTGACAGAGCCAGGACTCTAACTTCAGTTTTCCCACGTCCTGGGTTAGTACCATCCTTCTCTTTATTACAGCAGCTACTAGAGCTGGTCAGAAAACAAAATTGTTTCCCATGAGAAATTTGGAATGAAAAATCTTCACTCAAATTTTGGTAGAAATATTTTAGTTTTCATGCAGGATGTTTTAAACCAATTTAAAATGAACATTTTAATTTTGAAGTGACATTTCAAGACAAAATTAAAATTGTCATTTTGTTTTAACTTAAAAAGTCATTTTGTTTCTTTTTTGGTGGGAATAAAAGCCAAAAGAAAATGACATTTTAAATTGAAATGAAATGAAAACTCTCATTTCCAATCAACACTCCAATTTATAATATTGTTTCAATTTATTCAAGCCAAAAATCTGAAGTGAAACATCTTAAGTTAAAACAAAAATTGTACATTTGATATTTCCCATATGGAAATCAAATTTTCATCAGAAATGACATTTTCCCATGAAAAAACTTGGTTTCAAAAAACCAGTATTTTCCAGCAGGAAATATTTCTGATTGAAAAATTTCAACCAGCTCTACTAATAACAACAGCTAGTGGTGTGAAATCTTCCCCTCACAATGCCATCCCTCTGGGCCTCAATTTTGACCCGCAGGAACTACCTCATGTGTCTCATTCAAGGCCCAATGAATTCAGTAGCAATCTTTCCACTGATGTCAATGGGCTTGGATCAGGTCCTCTATACCCACTACCCATACCTTGTTTGTGCTTTGGCTTCTCCATTGAGACTTTTTCCAATCTGTTCCGATCAGGATGGAGATAATTGTGACACCGGTCCTTAAGATATGGACTGAGACCACTCTCGTATCTGATACAAACTCCAGTGCCTTCAGATGCTAATGACTTTGACCCACTGACCTTGTAGCCACATTTATTCCTATGTGACCTTCAGATATTTTCCCAGCTTGACTCTACATACTGTTGCTACTGTTTTTTGGTCAGTTTCCAGCTAGAAACTTTCTTGTGGCTTCTGATAAGCTTGAACCAATATTTTGCATTAATACAAGTGTTTTGTCCCTCCCTGGCAGTCGCATTTGAACCAAGGAATCTATTTTCTTGAAGCTGTAGACAGGGGAGGCTCTAGCTTTTTTGCCGCCCAAAGTATGGCAGTCAGGCAGCCTTTGGTGGCTTGCCTGCGGGAGGTCCACCGGTCCTGCAACTTCGGTGTACCTGCTGCCGAATTGCTGCCAAATCAGCGGGACTGGAGGACCTCCTGCAGGCAAGCTGCCGAAGGCTGCCTGACTGCTGCCCTCACAGGGACCAGCAGGGCGCCCCCCATGGCTTGCCGCCCCAGGCACGTGCTTGGAGTGCTGGTGCCTAGAACCACTGCTGGCTGTAGACCTCTGGTGAGATTATTTATGATTCCAAGTAAGATTATGAATTTATTTATTATCCTGTTTTATTTTTGGTAGGCACAAAGAAAAATAATCAGTATTCAACAGTCAAATAACAATCAAGAATGTGCATAGGCTCAGTCTACAGTCATGAATTAATACTTAAATACACATTTATATTTCTGGATTTCATTGTAAACTAAAGCAAAAAAAACCCAACAACAACATTTCTCTTGACTCAACATGAAAGGAGATTTTCTCTCCCAGCAGGAAAAACCTCATGGAAGCCATTTCCTGAAATATCTAAAACTGCAGCCCCAAAAATAATAGCATTTGAAATTTGGCTTCTTGGCTACTCTTTTCTTTGTAGCTAAAATTTATTTTAAAGTTAAAAGGACTTAATATTCTAGGATGATAGTTTGCCAAACTCATGCTGATTTGGCATCTGAACTCCCACTGTAATATATGTTTATTGATGTTTACTAGGAGTCTCATTGAGTAAACTCTGCTATTTATATTCTCTGAAAAAGATCCTTTGTGAGCGAGGTACTGGGTACCTGCCATCTTTAAGGATCTAATTCTGCCACTTCTACTCACACTGAGTGGTAACTTAGTTCTATTTTATTCTATATAGATTCTTACACTGTGCTTATCACTATAGTATCTATGGCCCCACTGCTTTCAACTACTTCCTGGAGCCGAGTGCCATTCTGCATTCAGGCCCCACTTCAGCAAATCATTTTAGTGAATGCTTAACTTTAATCACTTGCTCTAAGTCCATCCCTATTCAGCAAAGCACTTAAGTCCCATTGCCTTGAGTGTGATTTAAGCATATGTTTTTTGGTGAATTGGGGCCACTTTGACTAAAGGAGGTAGAATCCAGCCCTATGGTATGAAGCCTACTGGGATATGTCACATTTTATTGGTTATTATGGCTCAATTAGATTTAGTCAGAAGTTTTATCTACAATTCCTGTAGTGCTTGATTGTTGGAAGTTCGCTACAGATGCAGATAGCCATCATGAGATTTCTTTCACATCTCCAGGTGAGATAGGGAACTCAGGCTTTTAATAGGGGCAGAGAAGGTTACAGCTGGTGACGGAAGAGGGCACATGCTGCATTTGCTGAAAGACAGAGCTGCATACATTCATCTGGGAGCTCCAGGACAAATTCTGGCTGAATTCCAGCTGGAAAGTGCCCCAGCTCTAGCTGTAATTGTGCCTTAAAAAGGCACAGTTTGTAACTTGGGTTTAAGATATTTTAAGTAGGTTAGGAGAGTTTTTGGCATCTTCAGAACTTAAAGCACTTTCTGACCTTTTCTCTTTAAAGAACATGGTACTAAATGCCATTGGAGAGTTATTCAGTCTGATGTAGTGTGTCTTTTACAATATTTTAAGATATTGCAATGTATGCATTAAGTTTCCTTGCTTCAAATTTGGGATTTGCCTAACGAACTGGATATTTTTCTTGTTCCCTGGGAAAGCGGGGTAGCAGATTTTCTGTCCTCATAATTTCACAATTCTGTCCTGTTAATTTTACCTTCTGAATGAATTAATAATCAAGCAATAAGGTTTGAAGTAAAGGATATTTCCTTAGTTAATTATGCCGCTTGTACATCTGGGTTTGGCCTATAAAATCAGAACAGAACAAAAACCACTGATCAAATATGATCTTCACTTTGGATACATATCACTAGTGTCTCTATGCAGTTAGAGATAATCTGAAAGTACACAATTTATTTGGTCTGATTCTTTTATGTTTCCATGCGAATTCAGTGTTACAAGCAATACTTCTCCACTTTTTCTGTCCTTGTGCACTTTTGTTAAAAAGCCAGTAAAATATGTAATTTTTTAAAAAGTATCCAATTTTCAGATGATCACAGAGTTCAGTTTAGCTGTCCCCTGTTTCTAATTTATTACGACTAGGATAAAATTGTATTTGAGGTTTTCCTTGCTGTGTTCAGTTCTCTCCTCCCCACTCCCCCCGCACCCCAGAAGGTTTTGGGAAAACCTGCAAGTGTCCATTTCCTCTTCTGCACTTCAAATTAATGTCAGTGTCCTCATCTACAATCAGAAAAAATTGTTAAAAGTAGTATATCAAGCTCATTGAAGAAATAAGACATATATTGCATTACTAAGCCTTCAAAATGCAGGCAGCCTATCACTTTATATGAACCTTTGTGAAAGGAAAAAGTTGTCCTAATTCCATCTGTGATTGAAGTATTGAAAGCAAACCAAGATTGGAGAACTGCAATATCTTCCAAAATGGGTATAAAATTGGACACTAAGTAGATGGCATTACCTATTATTGTGTTCTCTGAAAAGTCTCTAAAATGATGGCATATTCTTTGACATTTGAATTTGAAGGTTAAGTCTGATTGAAAAGCAGACAAAGAGGTTCAGAAATGCAGTGTCTGAAGATTCTCAATGTTTTTCAGTGTATCACAGTACTTTTTCTAATTACTTTAATCAATGCCTGAGAGGAATGATTGACGTCAGTTGCCGGAAATCTTTATGAAAGATATCTTAATGGATGATTTCTTTCATGTTGTTGCTGAGAATATAACTCTTCTTTCATAGTGCTAAATGCCACTTCCAGAGACAGATACATTTATACTTGTTGAGTGCAGTATTAGCAACTTTCTTTCCTTTTGTCTCCCAGATCCAGATGTAAGAAGAATGATGTTAAAGGACAGAATTATTGTCTGAGATTTTTCAAGTGTGCTATGACTTTTGGTTATGCTAAATTAAGTAGCAACTTCAAAAGTCGCTACTTCAAAAAGTAAATGCTTCTTTAAATTATCTGTTATAAATCTCAGTTCCAAGCTACTAATTAGTCAAATAATATAGAACAAAATATCTGTTGTAGAACTCGCACTAATGATCACCTGCAATAGGTAATCCCTTCTCTAAAGAGGCAATTTTAAAGTATTCTGAAAGTTTCTGATACCATTTTGTTCAACAACAACCACTACTATTAAGCAGCATATTTGCAGTTCTTCTAGATGGGTATTTTAGATTTCAGTCTAACCTAACACCAATGTGAAATAAAAACAATTCTAATACAAAAAATACCATCCTCAGTTTCATCTGTTAAACCGCACTGATCTTACTGGGTTGCAGCACACATATTCTGAACACTTGGAAATTCTAAAATGGAATTATAATATGAAGCTGTCATAGGCTGGAGCAGATTCCTTGCTGCACTTCATGAGAGGTGCAATATAAAAAGGCGAGGGGGCAAAGGTGGATCTGAGCTACTTTTGCATTGCCAGGATTCTGGGTTGCTGCAGGAGCCAAAACAACCCCTCAAGTTAGAGAAATCCTTGGAGTGCTCTACTTTACAGCAGCTTCTCCATGGCTGCCTATGGACTGCACTGTCCCCAGTATCCCTGTAGTACTGTGCTATGGAGATGCCTCCTCCCACCTCTGAGATGCCTACTACAGTAGGGCCTGTGCACTAGCTCTACACAATGCAGTAGGCAAACTTTTCCCCAGACTGTTATGGAATTTTTATAGCTTCTATATGTGGCTGGAGTACTGAATTGGGGCCTTGTCTGGAGAAAGCATTGGCCCCTTTGTCAGGTGCCATATGTCCATTTCTAAATAACCTAGGGATGTTGGTTCCCCCTGTCTTATATTTACCATGTTTGTAACGCCATCTTCACATTCACCTAATTCATATCTAATCTATAACAATTAAACACTCTGGGAGTGCAATTGGCGTAATTTCCAAATGTAATCTGCTGCTATAATTTTGTTAAATGGTTTTCTTCTGTAGCCAAGTCATCCCACCCTCACTCTTGCACACATTTGACTGAGAGATGGAGTAGGGCAAAGAGGCATGGTTCCTGCTGTCATGTCCAGAAGACACATTTAACTTTAGATAATCCAAATCACTATGCATACTACAGTTTTTCCTTGGAATTTTTTTTAACTTTCCAATGAGCTATTTAGTGCCTGATCCATGGAAGTCAATAGAAGTTTCTCCACTACTTCAATAGGCTGCAGAACAGGCCTAGATCCCATTGCTGGCACTAATTTCATTAGTGGGATCCATGAGGTTGAGAGCCCAAAAGTCCCCCCTGTGAACTTTGCAGGGTTCCACTATTTCTTTAAGAGAACATTTTGTAGGGATTTCTGTGAGAGGAATCGAGGGGATTTTCTGTCCTCTTAGTTCAATGAGATCTGGCTCCTAGTTTTTAAAACTAGCAAATACCCACTTAAGCGAAGTATAGAGAAATGTGGTAAAAGTCTATAATTATCCCCCCTTGGACTCAGGCACTGTGCTCATTTTCACCAGTATGAATCCAGAGTAACTCCACTGAACTCAGTTTCATCCTTAATCTGATTTATTTTCACAGATTTTAAGGCTAGAAGGGACCATTGCATCATCTAGTCTGACCTGTTGTATAACACAGGTCAGAGATTTTTACCAGTTATCCCTGTACTGAGCCCAATAGCTAGTGCTTGACCAGAAAGGCATTTGGTCTTGATCTGGAGACATCAGAATGTGAAAATTCCACCACTTTCTTTGGTAGTTTGTTCTAATAGTTAATCACAGTCACTGTTAAAAATTTCTGCCTCATTCCCAATTTTGAATTTCTCTGGCTTTAAATTCCAGCCGTTAGTTCTTGTTATGTCTTTCTCTGCTAGATTAAATAACCCTTTAGTACCTAGTATTTTCTACATGTGTAGATACTATACGCACCGATCAAGTCACCTTTTGATCTTTCTCATAAAATAAACAGACAGGGTTCTTCAACTCTCTTACTGGAAGAAGAATGAATCAATTTTGTAGCTTTTTGCTGCATCCTCTTCAATTTTTCAACCTTTTAAATTTTGTTTTACATTTCATAAATCCCTTCATTTTCAAGACTTCCTAGTAAACTATATATATAAAGAGAGTGAGTTAACTAATTAAAAAGGGACCTGTAGGTAGACAGAGAAATCTGTAATAACTCCACTGAAATCAGAGGTTGGTGAATGTAAAACAAAATTAAATCAGACTAAGGGCACAGCTGATTTAAGTGGAACTAATCTATCTATCTTTTTAATAGTATTTGGGACAAATTTGGCTTTTGATACAAGCACCCATCTTCAAATTAACTTCACCAATAACTTCACATCCTTATCATAGGCCTTGGCTACACTTGAGAGTTACAGCGCTGTATGTGCCTTGCCAGTATGGACAGGGAGTGAGTTACAGAGATGTAAAGCCACCACCAGCACTGTAACTCACTCCCTGTCCATACTGGCAAGGCACATACAGCGCTGTATCTCCCTGGCTACAGCACTGGTTGTACTCCACCTTGACAAGAAGAATAAAGAGAATAGTGCTGGTGCTGCAGCACTGTGGTGCCAGTGTAAACAGGGAATAATCTTACTATGCTGTAACTGACCTCTGGAACCTTCCCATAATGCTTTTAAGTGAAGGTCCCGCTCTTTGTTTTGTTGTGATGCTTCTGTTGGTTTTGTTGTGAACTCCGGGCTCCCGAAGCTGCTTATCAAAAAAACAAACACAGCTCCTGTTTGCTGTGAATGAGCTCCCTTTGGAATGCCCACAGCTAGTGTTTGCTTGAAGAGATGGGGCTTGAGGAGAGAAGCAGCACGGCGTGCGGGAGGGACAGGCGGATCCGTTTCGGGGAGGCTGCTTATCTGGTGCTTTCAGTGAGCGAGAGAGGGGTGAGGGTGCGGGAGGGGGTTGGAACTTGCAGCTGCTAACAGAGTGTCGGATCCAAAAATCCACTCTCTCTCCCCCACGCTCCCTGTCATACTCTACCCACCCCTTTTGTGAAGCACGTTGCAGCCACTTGAACGCTGGGATAGCTGCCCATAATGCACCGCTCCCAATGCCGCTGCAGATGCTGGAAATGTGGCCATGACAGTGCGCTGGTAGCTGTCAGTGTGGCCAGATTGCAGCGCTTTCCCTACTCAGCTGTACGAAGACAGGTTTAACTCCCAGCACTGTACAGCTGCAAGGGTAGCCATACCCTGAGGGAAGAATTTGGCAAAGAGAACTGAGAATATGTGCTTTTCAGCCCTGAAGCAGAGCTCTGTGTAAGTTCAAAAGCTTGGCTCTCTCACCAAAGGAAGTAGGTTCAATAAAAGATATTCTCACCCACCTTGTCTCTATAGTGTCCTGGAATGAACACAGCTACAGCAGCACTGCATACAACAAATTTCTGTTCAATGACATTTGTGAATTGCACTCCAATCCATCACCTAGTTTTGTCCTCTTGGCCCCCCACAACCTTTCCTTACTCTAACTAGTATTTGTCTTCCAAGGGATCCTTAAAGTTCCATGTCCCAAGCTGTCATCTCTGGTTTTGTTACCACTTTTTCTTCTAGCACTATGATCCTTCTGTTTCTTCTCTTCCTGTAGTGGACTCCAACATACTTTTGCCATAAAAGTGCACACTCAAATAGCACTTAACCTTTCAGACTCTATCCTTGGCATATTAAAGCTGAAACTGTCAAAGTGCGCCTATTACTGGGCTGTGGAAAAGAGTTTTTATAGTTCAAAAGAACAGTCAGACTCAGGGAGGACCTGG
Organism: Chelonoidis abingdonii; assembly: GCF_003597395.2. NCBI lineage: Eukaryota > Metazoa > Chordata > Testudines > Testudinidae > Chelonoidis > Chelonoidis abingdonii. Next base: position 53,921,557 of record NC_133778.1, on the reverse strand, counting down.
AAGTACAACACAGGATACCTACCACTTGCAATAAAATCCACAGTGCTTTAAAGGACACATTGGTAGATGACTTTAAATACACATATTAGGTACATAACAGAAAAATACAAGCATGTACAATAAAACAGTTTCTCATGTACCCCTCTCTGCAGTTTTATAGGCACTTCTCCATTTTTTTTAAATGTCAACTTTTAAGAGTTTACTGCTCTGGGCTCCTCCTTATCAGTGCTCAGCTGCCCTCCTGTAAATTACCGATAGTCTTCAGAAGTACATTGTGAGCAGCTCTGGGTCCCAGCAGGGCTGAGGACAAAATCCATTTCCCCAGTGCCCAGCACAAGTAGCTGGGAAAGGCTAAGGGTATCTTCTCTGTGGGCTGGGCAGGAAGGAATTCTAGGAAGGCTGTGGAATAGCTGTAGAGACATTTCATGGAGACTTCTTCAGCCCAATAGCTGTAGTAGATCTCTGGAGCCCCAGCATGCTATATTGCAGGGGTGTCTAGTGGATGGGTCAAGAAAATCCACACAGCAGAATCTCAATTCTTTCCCCTGGCTTTCTGCCCTATACCTCTATGTGCTTCCATGTAAGAAGTCCCTATAGGTCTGGACTCCATGCTGTGCAAGTAGTGAGCTTCCTTAGCTTCCTCATATCCAGCCCCTTTCCACAGTGTGACCACACTGGCTTTGCTTCCGGGGCCTCTCTACAGTCTTGGAGTTCAGGGCTGGATTTGCCTTATGGATTAGGTGAGTCTTTAGTGCCTTCCTTGCACTGGAAATCATGCCACCCTAACTTTTATTTTTAGGTAGGATAGAAGGAGAGCCACAGTCTCAGCTGGTGTAAATCAGTGTAGCTCCATGGATAATGCAAACAGCAGTATTAGAGACAAAGGACTCAAATTTGATGCTCACGTAACTCTTTTGGTGTCAGCAGATCAGCATCTATTGCTACAGATGAATTTGGCTTGAAGTTGTCAGAGTCTGTGATGTGCTTCTGTATAATGTGGCTCATTGTTAGTCCCTAAAGCAAAAAATAATCTTTAAAACTAAAACAAAGCACAATTTACAGTTGGCAGGAATGTCAATCCTCTCAGCACAAATATGCATGGTATTTGCCCTAATGCAGCACATGTACTTTAGCTCCGGACTTCTCCACAGTAAGAAACTTTTGAGGTATGGGTCTTATTAGGAAAGACCACAAGCAAAATGGCATGAAACTTTGTGAGCTATAGTCCAACTTTTACAAGTTATTACCACTAAAAATCTTTGACACTTGAAAAGGCAGCTTTGCTTTTGTTTACTTGAAATAAAATTTTAGTAACATGCCCAGAATCTTATTGTTATGGGTAGGTCTTTGCATATTACATGCAGACAAATTTTAGAAGCAGCCAGCTTCTATAAATACATGTTAATTACCTTTTATTTTTCATTTTTTTCCTGTTAGCAGCGTACAGGAAAATAGCATTGTTAATTATTCAAATTCTATTTTTTTAGCTAAGCACAAGAGCACATGGAAGATGAGAGTCTAGCAGTTTAGTACCAGTGTGAAAAAGTTTAGTTTCAGTGGTTGAATGCTTTTGCATGTTTTCGGTCAATTCATTACAATTTTTCCACTCTAAAGAAAAAAAAGTCATGTGTAATAGAAAGAAAGATATTCTAAATGCAGCACATCTGTAACTCCTGTCCTATAAAATCTACATGAATTATAGCTGATTTTCCCCTATAATAGCATTTTGTTTCTTTTAAGCTACAGGTGTGTCGTAAAACTAAGTTAAATGCATGATTGGTCTCCTTGGAATTTTATTATCACAATGTGAACATTGTTCCTCCAAAACACACAGACATCTGCATACCATACCACAGGAGGTAACTGTATGCCAAGTTAAATGACCATAATAACATCTGCATTTATTTGAGGGATTAAAGTTTAGCACTGATTCAGGAAAACACATAGTTTTATAAGCTAAGTAGTAAAAAAGATTATTGTATGAAAAATATTTACAACATTTCTATAGTAGATGTCAACTCAGGATGTTATAGAGACTGAAGTATTTTTGCGCTTTTCTAAAGGAAAGTACTCTTCAGAGTACTTTGGAGGACAGAATAAAGATCACTTACAAATCTCTTGTAAAGATGAGATTGTTGTCATATGTAGCATCAACTGTTGTGCCTTAAATTTGTCTGCATGGGGACCTCAAAGAAAGTTAATCTGAATTAACTGAAGATGCAAAGTTGAAATGTGTTAAACTACATTTCACTCACATAAACATCTTCATTCAGAATTAAAATCGCCTTAATTTGGTTTAGCTTCATTCACTTCCAAAGTGAATGAAACTAAACTATATTAAGGCTACTTTAATTCAGGAGCCTGGTTTATGCTAAAAAGTTAAGTTGACCCAGCTATGTCATTTGGGTATGAAAAATCCACGCCACTGAGTGGCATAGTTGAGCCAACCTACCCCCCATTGTAGACAGCATTAGGTTGACAAAGAATTCTTCTGTTGACCTAACTACGACCCCTTCAGGATGGTGGATTACCTCCACTGGTGGGAGAAACTCTCCTGTCGGCATAGGTGGTGTCTATACTGAAGCGTTACAGCAGTGCAGCTGCAGAGCTACAGTTGTGCCATTGTAGCATTTCAAGAGCAGACAAGCCCTGATTAACTATATCTACATAGGGATTTAATACAGTTTAACTAATTTACTTCAAATTCACACCTGTAGTGGATTTGGATTAATTTTCCCGCATGGCCCCATGTAGACACACACTTAATTTGATTTAAAGGAACTCTGCCAAGTAATTTTCATAGTTGCAATTTTGTTTTTCCATTATTTGTTAGACTATCTTAGAATTTTTGACATTTATTTTTCTGCATCTGTATTTTTTCAGTTAAGCTCTGCAAAACTTTCATCTGCTCGTCTGCTCATGATATGAGCTTTGTAGAGTTTCACGTTGTTTTCTACAATGAAAACGTGGGCCACCTTTACCAAGGTTTTGATCATTCTGAGCTGAGTTTCAAGCTAATGTGGTTTAAGTTACACATGGAAGTGTGTTGAATTATGATGTTGAGAGGAAGCTATGTGAAACTTGATAGGTTTGACCTGATAGCAAGTAGAAATCAGCATCCTTAGCTCTGATTTTTCTTGAATATTTGGGTCAGATCAGAATTAAACTTCTGGATTTTGGAACCTAAACTGATTATTTTCATGCACCCCAGTCTTCATTTCAGCTGAAATTAACCAGGCTCTTTGTGTGGCTTATTTTCTTGTTTGTGTATTGCCACCATCAGCAAGGATCTCACTGCAGCTCTGGGAATAGAGTTTATAATTTAACTTGGAAACTCTGTTGATTTGACTGGCTGACATAAAAAACCTCTACTTAAACAATGGCTAAAAATAGCAGCAAAAACTTGGCAACACCTTGACAGAGATATAACCCACAAAATTTTGACTAATTTCTGAATTTAAATTGGTCCTAATATTTCCAATGAAATCTGAAACCAGATAAAGCAGCAAAGAATCCTGTGGCACCTTATAGACTAACAGACATTTTGGAGCATGAGCTTTCGTGGGTGAATACCCACTTCGTCAGATGCATGTAGTGGAAATTTCCAGGGGCAGGTATATATATGCAAACAAGTTAGAGATAATGAGGTTAGTTCAATCAGGGAGGATGAGGCCC
>NC_133778.1:53893516-53914838 GCF_003597395.2 Chelonoidis abingdonii | reverse complement strand
TTTTTTTTTTTTTTTTTTTTAAATTATATATGCTAGGGACAGTCTTGTCCTCTTCTCCTCTCCTGATGTCATTGCAGATGCAGGCAGTGCAAAATGTACTGCAGTCATATAGTATCTCAAATGGAAAGCTGCATTTCACTGATCTGAGGTTTGAAGAACAATGTGGAACTAGCTATTTTATGGGCTGTCTAGATTTCATTCCTGTAGTAACAGAACTGGTGATAGAAAGCAGGAAGAAGGGGTGTGTGTGTGTGTACACAGCTTAAATGGGTTTAAAACCCTAACTTTCAGTACTCAGTGTTTCAAAAGTGTTAGACTGCCAACCTGTGCTGTAGAGATGTCATTTGTTTAAAAAAAAAAACAACCCTTGAATAAAGCTACTTTAAGGGAAATTACTGCTTTGTCCAACCCCAAAGAGCTATGAGATCTTTGCTCACCAATTCTCATTCTTGTATTTGTCATGCCTTTTTGGTGACTTTAGTATTATGATCTATTATAAATAAAGTGCATTTCATTGGTTTTTAAAAATGAAATTAGTAACTGGAAAAATGGCCAGTATTTTTTTTAAACCTGTGACAGTTATAAACTATTGTATTCTGTCATTTGCTTTCTAGAATCTTAAGTATAATCTAAAGTTCTCCTGTGAAATGCTGGCTGTGCAAACCCTTCCATGGTCTGGATTATTCTTGTGCTTTTATTTTAAGTACAAAATAAATATGTATAACGAATTTAAAAGTATGTAATTAGTAATTTGATATATCGGGTGGCACCTTTTTTAATGTGTTTGCTCCCCCTGATGTTAGAACCTGTCTTTGCCACTGAGAGGGAGAAACAGCCTGATGCTGAGTCACAGACTTGTACAGAGTTTCCTGCATGCCATTTCCTTCCTTCAGGACATGCTGGGAACTGCACCTGCATGGAACAGTCCAGCTTCACACACACACACACCCTCTGCTGCCGCCCTGGCACTGTCATGTATTTGCAAGTTGGAGAGCCAGGCTCTGGGAGGTCCCACATCTGCTACTGACGGTGCTGCAGGGCTGCTGGCTAATACTGCTGGGCAGGGGGGAGTGAGGGGGAGGAAATGAAATTCTGCATTGTGTTTGTGGCTCCAAATTCCTCCTGGAGGAAATGTTGGAAATTTTCCAACTATATACAAGCCAGGGTCTGTGCACAGCAGTGTCTATGGATGAGTCTATTGTCATTGTTGGGGAGTGTGGGCTCAAGATTTGTCATTTTTCTCAGTCATCTGAGTCCATCCCTGATGTGCTGAAATGCCTTTTATCCCTCCCAGAGTCTGATCCTGGGCTTCAGCTCCATGCCTCACTGTGAATGCTCTATCTCAGCCCTTTGCTGCATGGCTGTCCTGCTTTCCTGTCAGCTACATGTCATGCGAGTGGAGGGGATGGGGGTCTCTGAAACTGATGTCAGGTTGTGGGGACTGGAAAAGGTTCAGAAAAGAGAGCAAAAATGATCAAGGGTCTAGAATGGCTTCCATACAAGGAGAGACTAAAAATATGACTAAGGGGGTTATGATAGATGCCTATAAAATCATGACTGTTGTAGAAAAAGTGAATAGAAAAGCATTATTTACCGTTTCACACAATACAAAAACCAGGGGGTCACCTGATAAAACTAATAGGTAACAGGTTTAATACAAATAAAAGGAGGTACTTTTTCACAGAGTACACAACTAACCTGTGGAACTCATTGACTTGGGGTGTTGTGGTGACCAAAAGTGTAACTGGGTTTAAGCAAGAATTGGATACGTTCATGGAGGATAGATCCATCAATAGCTATTAGCCAAGATGTTACCCCCCTGCTTTAGGTGACTCAAACCTGTGACTGCTAGAAGCTGGGCCTGGAAGAGAGGGGTGGATCACTCCATAATTGCTCTGTTCTATTTATTCCTCTTGAAGCTCTGGTAGGGGCTACCAATGGAGACAGGATACTGGGCAAGATGGAACGTGATCTGACCTAACATGGCAGCTCTTATGTTCTTATGAACTCTTCCACATATGACTCTTCACAAGGGTTTGTTCTTTTTATTCTTTGTTCAGTTGCCCAGTGTCCTAATAGCCCGATCCCCAAAGCATGGAGTTCAGAGTAACTATTATTAAACAGCCTCATGGTATTCCATGCCATTTGGATCTTAGGGAGGGAGTTTCATGTACTTGCACCGTACTTACTTGAAAATCTTATACCCCTTAGACAGCAACAAGCACAAACTGGAAGGAGGTGTGACCCACTGAGCGTTTGTCTTGGTCCCCTTTTCAAACTAGCTGTGACATCCTGGCCATAAAGCTGTCCTGTTCTGGGGATGCCTGAGGCTTTAAAGGAATTCTCTTGCAATATCTTGCTTGCTTTCAAGTGGCCATTAGTTTAAACATTAGGGAGGATTATGGTCTTTTACTTCTCAGTATATGACAGAGTTTCTGTGATCTGGGCATCTCTTCCCAGTGTGAGCCCCACCAGCTACAGGGACTGTCTCCTTGATCTTGGGCAAGTTACTTAAGCTCTCTGTGCCTCAGTTTCTCCATCTATAGACTGGAGGGATAGTAATACTTACCCTGCAAGCTAAGTATTACTAGCTATCTGAGAAAATAAACATGTAATTTATGAAGCATCCTCAGATGGAAGGTGATTTAGTGATTATTGTGGGTCAAACCTGCAGCTCTTTGTACCCGGCACTAAGGGCAATGCTAGCTCTATGCTTCAACAATCCTGAGGCTGGTCAGGCCAGTACAGAAGTGGAGTAGAGGTTTTGCAGCCTCTCTGAAGCTGAGACCCATGAGCTGCCTGAGGAGCAGGGAGATCATATAAGTGCTACTTGAACCTTTAGATATCTCTTCCCAGATCCTACCCCCCTTTCCTTTCACTATAGGGGCCACTGGCTTGCATTGACATTGCAAAGCTTCCTCAGGAGAAGAGGAGAGACTCAAAAAACAAGGAGGCAAATAAAAATAACTCAAGTATGGTTTTTTTCAAGTTCATGATTTTTAAGCCAGTCTCATGATTTCTGAAGCCCTGATCCATGATGTTTGAACACCTGGGGCTAACTGTATTGGTGTTTCTGTGCGCTGCTCTACTCCTTTACTATCTCCTTGGCTGTCATCCTCCCAGCCTCAGCTGGGATGTGGAAAGCACCATCTGCCCTGATGTTACTACCTGCTTCTTCCTCAGTGGGAGAGGCACAGAAATATCTGCAGGCCAGAGCTCTGAAATTGTATAGCATCAAAGTGATGGTTGCAAAGGGTATTCCTCCTCTCCTCACATGATTTTATTTCTTTCCTTGGCTGGTTGCATGGGGGCCTCATGTTATCCTCATCATTTAACTACATGTTTCCTGGCCATTCCTTAGTTAGCATAAAATGTACTTTAAAGACCTAATTCTCCTCTTAACCCCCAGCTTAATTCCTCTGACTTCATTAGGATTACCTAGGATTTGTACTGGTGTCAAGGACAGCAGTCCCGCCAAGAGTCTGTTGCAGAGAGAAATGAGTGCATGTTTTTCTAATTATGCACTTCAACTTTTCTAATCTTTCTGCATTGCATGTGATGCCTAGGGAAACAGAAATGTGAAACAGGTCTGAGCTCTACTAGACCGTAGATACCAATGTCACAGCACTCTACACAGCTTTCTTTACCAACGCTTTTGCCAAACTGCTGTTTGTCAAGGGATAAAGCCGGAAATTGCTCAGACTGCAATGAACTTGTTATTGTTTTCAAGAAAGTGGATTAATTGACTATTTGCGCAATGAGCCGGATAAATCAAGCATGACAGACAATTTTCAAATCAAATGAATACTTCATATTTTTAAATGACTGTTGCATGGCAGAGCTACAACACTAAGATTATTGCCCTGCTTCCTGCTCTCCATCCCTTGTTCCTCAATTCCTTATCTGTATCAGCCTTGTATTGAATGACAGAGACACCATGATAAAACTATTATCTTTTCCCAATCCTGGCCCCACTGACTTCACTGAGAGCAGAACTGGGCTCAGTATCTTCATGGAGCATAAAGAGAGAACCCACTAGTATATACTGTGATAGAACCAAGCCAGTTGGGTACACCACAGTAGCAGAAGGCAAATATACTGGCTACTGGATAAACAATTTTCTATTTCCTGACTGACCAGAGCAGGGGCTGCTCCAGACTAATGAGAACACCTGACTCAAATTAACCTGCAAAGAGTCAGGTGAGGCCATTAAGCTAATGTGACCACCTGACTCTTTAAGGCCCCTCTGATAGTATAAAAGGGCTTATTCCACTCAGGTAGAAGAGAGCTGGGGAGAGGAAGTGTGGCTGAAGGGTTGGTCAATGAAGACAACCCCAGGTCCTTGGTAAGAGAGTAGCAGGAGAGCTGTGGGGAAGTGGCCCAGGGAAATATAGCAACTCTGGCAATGAAAGGTTGGCTGCCAACAGCTGCTACCATTAGGGTCCCTGGGCCAGAACCTGGAGTAGAGGGTGGGCCCAGCTTCCCCTCAATCCACCACTACAAGAACATCTCCTGGGAGGGGAAGATGGGCCCCTGTCAAAACAGAAGGCTAAACTGTTTTGGTGTGAGGTTGTAGGAGCAACAGAGGCTGTGGGAGTTTTCTCACCAACCTCCTAGCTGGCTTATGATGAAAAGGGCTCAGTAGACTCTATCCCTGGCTCTAGAGAGAGAAGGGCTACATGGAAAGTGCAGTGAGCCTCTGAGGCCAGCATAAACTGCCTGGAAGCACAGGACCCATTGAGACAAGGATGGAGCTCTGCCACAATACATAATACCTATGTATCTCACTGTGTGTGTGTGTGTATACACACACACACACACTGGCCTTACTCTTCTACAGTTCTTTCAGTTCAAAGATCTCAAAGCACTCATTAATTAACTCTCTCACAATGCTTTTACAAAATAAATACCTCTCCTTAGATAAGCAAACTGAGGCATGTGCACAGAGGTTAGTTGATTTGCTGATGGTCACACAAGGAAGTAAGAAGCAAAGCTAGGAATAGAATCCAGCAGTCCAGACTCTCTGCCCTGTAACCGCTCAGCAATTTTTCCAATAGCAGTAGTGAGATAAGGTTTGCTACAAATAAAATCTTGTATTTTCCTGTCATGAAAAAGATCTTTTCATAAATACTCTACTAGGCTGCTCAGAGTGTATATGCATAAGATAGGTACCTTCCACATTAAATTAAAAAATGGATTGTATCTAACAAAGTATTATTTCAAGAACCCAGGCTCATGATTTTTTTTTTTATTGCCATCTGTCTCTATTGTACTAATCCACTTGGCTCAGCACCATGGTGGCATACAATAATGAGCAGTTATGGTTTTATCTACACATTAAATACTACTAATATAGTATAATATTATCTGGCATATGCATGAAAGGGACTTCCTCCCAATATCTCTTCTTTTACCACTCTCAATCTGCAAATCCAATAAGGCTGACATTCCTTTTAACTGATTAGGATTGGACTAACTCTCTAGAGCTCAAGAATAGTGCTCCTGACATGGCTACAGCATCACTGAAAAATGATACAAGGTCCCCCCTTTTCTGCCCACATGGGGCCTAATCCAATGCCCATGAAAATCAATGTAATGTTCCAGCTTTTATAACATTCCAAACTGTCAATGTGGAAGTAAGGGACTGAGCTTGAGTTCTAAAACTGATGGAGAATCCAGCATCCTTGTGCACCTAAAATTTCATAGATTTTACTGGAGGCTTGGGTGCATAAGTAATGCAGGATAAAGCCCAAGTCCTCTCCACATGGTCAAACATCAGGTTACCACTAAACCAATAGACTAACCTAGACCCTTGCTTATAGCAACAGCAAAAATCATTAAACAGGAAACATGCATTATAGGAAAGAGTCCATGATAATGAATTATAGCTTTTGTCTCAGTGTCTAACGTAAGATTTCCATGTTTCTAACTTTAATGACTGAAACTTGGCATGGCTGTCAATGAAAGAATTACTACTTTTCATAAAGATGAGTGACTTAAAAGTGCTAGCACCACTTTGTGAATTCAACAGGAAATTCTTTACTTGAGATTAATCAGGCTCTTTTAACTAATGTAAGTTAATTTCACTCTTCTTTCCTTAATTTCAGTACTATCAGTCCAATAGTAACACAAAAACATGAAAGTAAAGTAAAGGTAGTTATTAAATAAACTTCCCAAATCAAAGAAATTCAAAGATTTAAAGCTCAGTTTTCATTTTGTCTACCTGGGTTTTGCAAGGTATATGGTAAGTTTCTGAAATGTTGAGGGCCCAGTCTGATACCTAGACACTAAAGTAGAGTTAAGGGCAGAAGGGATTGCCTTGCCTTGGCAGCTTGTGTTATTTAACCTTGGCAGCTTGTGTTATTTAACCTTAACTGAAGGACAGACCTCTGACTTGCACGACCATTTTGCCAGTGTAAGGGCTGCAAGGACTTGGCTCTTGCATTTTAAAAGGCCTTTGAATTTATTTACAGTATAAACGGTCTGATATTGAAAAAATTGAAAAGGTTCAAAAAAGAGCTACACAAATGATATTAGGTCTGAAAAAAACCTCATGTTTATACTGAGGGACTAAAGAATCTCAGTCTATTTAGTTTATTGAAGAGAAGGTTAACCGGTTACTTGATCATGGGCTAAGCCAAGCCATGGTTTAAGCTACATGGGGAAGAGATTTCTGATAGGCTATCGCTCTTTAAGATAGCGGAAAATGGAATCATGAGATCCAGAGATTGGAATCTGAAGGAGACTAGAAATGGGACAGTTTAACAGTGAGGATAATGAACCATTGAAACAACTTATTTAGGGACATGGTGGATTCTCTATCACTTGCAGTCTTTAAGTCAGGACTGGATATCGTTCTAAAATATATGCTATAGCTCAGCCAGAAGTTATGAACTTTACGCAGAAGTTATTGGATGAGGTTCTTTGGCCTGTTATGCAGTGGGGCAGTCTAGATGATCATAAGTCTCCTGGCCTTAAGATCTATGAATTAAATATGTGCAAGTAATACTAAGCCTGCTACTTGTTTCCGGTTATACTACCAAAAAAATAAATCACTGTTATCCAGTGTTGCTTGATTATCATCCATTAAAATTCAGGTTAGTTCTATAGCACCCCAATTAAATACCAAAAGTACAGTACGTGTCAAACGAATGGTTCAGTTGCAGTGCTGTTCAAAGTGATTCATGTACAGAAAAGTTCTAGGGTTTGATGTACCTGATTCTATTTACACCAGTGTAAATAGAGACTAAGGCCTGGTCTAATACTACAGAGTTAGGTTGATGTAAAGTAGCTTACATCAACCTAACTCCATAAACATCTACACTAAAATGTCAAGGAGTCCAGTGGCACCTTAAAGACTAACAGATTTATTTGGGCATAAGCTTTCATGGGTAAAAAATCCTCACTTCTTCAGATGCAAGGCATTATATAAAGATGCAGGCATTATATAAAGACACATGAAGAGAAGGGAGTTGCCTCACAAGTGGAGAACCAGTGTTGACAGGGCCAATTCAATCAGGGTGAATATAGTTTCCTCCCGATAATAGATGAGGAAGTGTCAATTCCAGGAGAGGCAAAGCTGCTTCTGTAATGATCTGGCCACTCCCAGTCCCTATTCAAGCCCAAATTAATGTTGTTAAATTTGAAAATGAATCTTAGTTCTGTTATTTCTCTTTGTAGTCTGTTTCTGAAGTTTTCATGTAAAGTGATTCAACTACTGCTGTGGATGTATGCCAATGTAACTTAGGTTGATTTAATTTTGTAGTGTAGACATCACCTAACTCCACTGAATTCAATTGAGATAAGCTGATGTAAAAATGGTGTAAATGAGATGTCTGAGAATCAATGTTTCTTTATGCAAATTGTTTTCTATTCCTGATATTCTAATTACATATGTGTTTGATAGTAGAGCTGGGTGAAATTTTTAAGGTGATAGTTTATTGACTGCAAAGTGCAGTTTCAAATCAGCTGAAACTATTTGTGAATTTGGGTTAAATTCAGTGAATGGTTTCAGTGAATAAATAAATAGAAAAAAATTAAAATAAAAAAGCTTTATTTGAATATTTTGTCAAGTTCAGCATTTTGACTTTTTGTTTTTAATGATTTCTTTAGAAATGTTCCTAGATTTATTTTTAAAAAATGGGTAAAACTACACAAAACCAAATGAAACTAAACAAACAAACAAAAAAAGAAAACATGTTTTAGGTCAAATAAAATGTTTTGCTCAACCCAAAATGAATTTTTTGAATTTTCATTTTGGTGAGAAGAACCAAAAAATTCTATTTTCAGCCAAATCTTCCTCCCCCCATTTTTTGGTCCAATTATTGAATTGAAAAATCAATTATTCATTCTATTTGTTAGTAACTTAACTGTGTCCTTAGTTCAGGCAGGAAAAAATACATTTTTTTCTAAAAGACTTTCTTAAAAGAAAATTCTTAGAAGTAAAGATTGCTTTGCACAGGGTCCTTTGCAGCATATGTGCACCATGTAAATCACATCAGGACTATCAAGAGGACTTAAATTGGGTGTACATAGTTTTGGCACTCTGCACAGGGGGTGAATAATTCACAGCTACAGACTCTTTCTTCTTCCTTCTGGCGTTTAACAAATTTTGTCTAACTTTCTTTAAAAGGGATTTAAGGAACCCCCAAATCCACACTAATCGAGGAAAAACTTTACTTAACTTTCATAGTGGTTTTATACCCTCCATTGATTTCATTTAAGTCATTCTTGATTTACATATGCAAGTGAGATCAGAATCAGACCTAAAAGCTTGATGATGACTACTCTTGGCTAATAGATTTCTGAGATCTATGATAGCAGCTCAATTTTTGTGAATATAAAGCTCGACTCTGCTTTCTTTTGTTACTGTATTTATACACTGAGTCAAACTTCTTCATAGAATAGATGCTGGCTAGTCACTCATCTCTTTTCTTGGCAGGCTTCACTGAAATATAGCATCATTTTCCCTTCCCTCTTGCCCCAGGTTTTTGACCTGGTGACATTTTAAATTTGCTTATTCAGAACTTGGGTCCTACAGGGCATTTCAGTAAAATGGAAAGGGCTCTTTTCTTTTTGTTTCTCTTCCAAACCAAATGGTGGTTTTGTTGTGCTGCATTTTGAAATTGTTTTATTAGTTACTGTTCTGGAAACTCTCAATTCTTTTAAGTGACTTCAGTTTTGATATCCCTGTCTATTGCTAATGGAAGTACCTCATAAAAGACTGCTCATCTTGCCTCTTTTTACAACATACAAAATGAGCAGCTTTCTTATTCTCTTTTATAAATGATCACAGACTGACATTTCATATCAATGCAATTCCAGGAGTGACATAGCATGAAAAATAAGAAAGGACCGAGAGAACAGCAACCCATTCAAAATATATCTTTGTAACAGCCAGTCACAGACCTCTAAGGCCTCTGCAGATCACTGGTGTTGCAAAGGTAGCTGAAAAACGTGCTGCATTCAATCTGTTCCTTTTAACAGTTATGGAACAATAATTATATTTACTGTACTCCCAGTAATAAAGTAGGAATGACTGTTGTGCTAGTTATGGGCCTGAGAATACAAATGCAAAACAATTTCTATCTGTCCTTAATGGATTTGTATTGAACTTACAGGTATCACTTTTAGTATCTGATTCTTATTTGAGAATCATGTTATTGTACAGCATCTACCATGCATATTTGTTACTTTAGATTTGTATATCAAATTTCCAAAGATCCCCATTGTGCTGCCATTACACACACTAAGCAGTACCTGACTTCATGTAATCTCTTTGAAATGGGAATTAGATAAATTGTCTTCCAGTGTTAATGGAAGGTTAAAAGATGAAGTCTGTGGTGGAGCAAATGGGGATATGAATTGCAGAGCCAAGGGGCCCTTATGGACAACATCCTGAGACAATTTCAGTTGTGACTTATTTATCAAGAGAAAGCTAGGGAAATTCTCTTCTCCCCATTTCCCTAGCTCAAAGTCCCATAATTCTCCAGATAGAGAGCAGTCCATCCCCTCCTCCCTCCACCTCCTTTATGAATTTTGTGGTTTACATTATCATCTGCTAATTATATTATGATAGACTGAGTCCTCCGCTTCAAGACCTTTGTGTGGTTTTCCCCAAGGAATGTCACAGATAAATCAATGGTATTTAAAAACAACACATGAATACATTCTGTGAAGACAGGAAACTAACAGGCAGAAGAGTTTAGCCTTTTACTGTTACCATGATGTTTCACTGTAAAGCTTCACGGAAAACAAGATTCAATAAGAATAGTTATCAATCCTCCAATGGCACATGGAGAAAGCAATATACCACAGTTGCTTGCAGGCATTTAGCACCATCTTTTTAATGGAGGGTAAAGCCATCTCACTCTTTAGCTTTGGGCTAGTTATTCTTACAGAGAAAGAAAATGAGGTCAACAGAGACCTTTGTGGTTTGGCTCCCAACAACTAAACCTACACTGTTCAAGCTCTGCTAGAAGCTCTGATACCTCTCAGACACCTGATAAATGTATAGTTGATCACTGAACCAGAGAGCTAGAGAAACTCTCAAGGCCTCCTGAGCATGTATATTGTAACAATCAAATGGCTATATTGTGCCACAGGCATCACACATGACTCCCATTGCTGTTGGTGGGATTTGAAAGATGGCATAAGGGCATGATGATTGAAAGAATGTATGTAACAGGGGAACCCAAAGCTGCTTACGTTAAATATTCATATCGTTCTTTTCTGTTTTCTCCTTTATGCAATACCATTGCTCAGGAAACTGGCAATGAGGTAGAGTATTCAATTAATGCTTTATTTTCTTCCTTTATTTCTTTTCCATCAATAGTAGCGTTCATATCAAATTTATAATTCTGGAAAGCACTAGAAATGTTCAAGAAATCCAGTAGAATAACTGTAAAATGAATCAGTCTATAAGTTCCATGCTAACAGCATAACTGGACAATGATTGGAAGTCTATGCAATCCATACAGGACATTATAGGAATGATAGGACCTGGAAATCATGTGGAAAACCCTGCTAGAAAAGCATGATCATACTATAAACATTACAGATTAATAAAGGAATCCAGAAAAAAAGAATAGGAAAAATAAGAAACAAAACTCCCTCACCATCCAGAGGCCTAGAAAGGAAAGCATTTTTGTGTTAAGACTCACTTTTTCTTTGTCATGTGATGAGATATTCAGTTGCTTTATTTTAAATTGAGGATAACATTTTAGATTAACTTATTTTATAGTAAAAGTTACTCTGAATTTTGATTTTTAAATGAACATTTTAGCCAAAACTTTGAATGATAGCTAAAAAAGTGAGAAAAGATTCAGTGGTATTTTAGGGATTGCCCCTGCCCCCACACAGTTTTTGAAGCTGGATGAAAATTCAGTGGAAAATAGCATGGTTTAAATAGTTGTTGTTTTAGTTTAATGATGACTTGCTGAAATTATTCCAAACCACTGGGAAAGAAAAAAATTTTTTTTAAATGAGATGGACAGGATGAGAAGTGAACTGTTAGGCATATGATATACATTCTTCTTAAAACATATTGCTGGGCATCTCAGGGATAGGGCTGCCAATGTTAAGTATTTTTTTGGAAAGTAAAAGGTAGGGGAAAATTGAGGTTAGCTTTGCTCTCAGATGCATTTATGCCATTTGCAACATTTTTCCAGTCAATGTCCCCCTTTGCATTTTCCTGGCAAACACAGAACATTGGGATACTTATAATGTGTGTTTCTATGTCACTTCTACATGACACCTAGTGTGCTATGATCCACCAGTACACTGAGTTTCTCCCATGTAAGTGAGCATTTTTTGTGTGTGCGATGGGCCTGCTTTCATGCAAATTGCTTACAGACTGAACTGTTGTGCAATGTATCTTGACACTACATATGGTCCCCCGGGTTCTCTCAGGGGAAAACTGAAATCTATCCTGTGATTTTTAGCCATGTCTTTCTGGAAACAGCCTGTTTTTCTCTCTTCCTGTAATATTCACATTTGCAAAGATTAGTGTGATCAGGCATCGGCAAGGAGGTAGAATAGATGACCTTTTCCATCTCTAATTTCTACAACATAGAATGCCTCTTCATAAATTGAAGTAGCATCAATTTGTCTGAACTGTCTCTGCAGAGGGAATGCAGAAGAGGTGGCACTAACAATGTCATCTAAATTCATCTTTTTTTGGCACCTCTGCCCTTGTGAAACAGGCATGCCATCTGGTGAGCAGGCACAATGCCATCTGAACAGATGGGTATGAGTGTAGCTAGCTATGAGACCACGTATGATTATCAAATGTGGTGTTGAGTAATGATTTCCAGCCAGGAATATCAAAACAAGTTTTTCTACTGAGCTTCTGTATCTATGGTTAGTGACATGCCATTTGGCTCTTTAAAGATAGTCCATAAAACCCGGCCAAAGTACAGCACAGCAAGACACCGATGTTTTCTGCTGAACAGGACAAAAAGGCCAGGAACAGCGGTCTATTGGCCTCCTCGCAGAGTCTTTTGGTAGTACAAGACTGCAGAGTGACAACCCAATACTAGCAGTGAGACTAATACTAAGAGCCAAATTATGAGTACTGCTTGGATACAAATTGGGATGGTGAAGTGGCCAATTTATTTTCAGTGAGCTAAAGCCTGTGTCCAGAAAATTTTATGAAGAAAAACATGGATGTTGTCAAAATAGAGACAAAGTCCAGTGATTTCTTAAAATAAGCATGATTCTTATGCACAAACAGTCCTTTTACATCAAGAACTTTAATTTGTGTTCAGGTTCTGTGTATGTAATTGTAAACATAAGTGAAGAAAAGCAGGACAGAGTTTTGTGCTAAAGAACATGTATAACAGTGTACCTATTAGTATTACATCAGAGTTTGCTTAGAAACTTGACATTCAGGTAGGTTATTTTCCTCTTCATATTTAATTTTTCTCTATACTTGGCTACATAGGGAAACCAAGGTCTTATTTACACCAGAGGTTCTGAAACTATAGTCTGTGGACCACTGGTGGTCCACGCTCTATTCAGCTGGTCCATGGATAGTTCATTCTAAGGTGCATGCCTGGGCAGCCACACATGAGAGAATGAAGGGACATCCACATAATTAGTGGAGCTGCACAGGCTAATTAGGTGCTTGGACCCTGGAGAAGATGCACATGTTAGGCGAGGTGGTGACCTTGGGGGGAATAGGGGGTAAGTGGGAGGGGGCAGTGGGGTGAGAAGAGGCGGGTGGGTGGAATTTGGGATGTGCAGGGCTGCAGTGACCAGAGAAAGAGGGAACTTTCCCCAGATCCAGAGCTGTGGATGCCAGGGAGAGATGGCCCTCCTTTCTAGCCTCAGCTCTGTTGTTGTTGTGGCGTAAGATCCCCCCACTTCTTCCCAGTCCCAGCTTGGGGGCTGCAGTGGTGGGAGAGAGGGCACATCCATCATATTAGAAAGGTAAGACTACTGATACTAAAATGAGTTGTGTGCTTTTATTTGTAGAACAAAAAAGGTTTTTTTATATACAGCGCTTTTATCCAAGGTGCTTTACAGTAGTTAGTTAATGGTACAAACAACATTCGGAAAGATAATTAAGTGGTCTGCCGAGACCCTCAGCAATTTTCCAGTGGTCTATCGAAAAAAGTTTGAGAACCTCTGAGCTACACAATTAGGCTTGTCTACACAGGGCCGGCGCTTCCATTTAGGTTACCTATGCGGTCGCCTAGGGAGCCAAGATTTGGGGGGGCGGCATTTTGCCATCCTTGGCGGCAATTCGGAGGTGGGGGGTCCTTCCGCGCTATGAGTCTTAGGCAGCAGTTCTGCGGAGGGTCCTTCACTTGCTCCGGGACCCGCCGCTGAAGTGCTCCGAAGACCTGGAGTGCGGAAGGACCCCCTGCCGCAGAATTGCCGCCAAAAACCGAGGGTGCGGAAGGACTCCTGCCTAGGGTGCCAAAAATCCTGGCACTGCTCCTGTATCTACACTTAAAATACTACAGCAGCATAGCTGCAGCCTTGTAGACAAGCTCTCTGTTTCTAATCTTCCCACAAAACCAAACAATTTTAGACTACAGGGACTGATCCTGCATTGGGACCATTCAGAGGGATTACATCATTGCATGAATGAAAATGACACATGTGAATAGAGATTGTAGTACTGAGGTGTATCAAGAGCTGAGTGACTTAAACTGACAGGGAAGTCAATGATTATTTATTTGTTACACCAGTGCCAGAGACTCCAACCAGAACTGGAGACCCATTATATAAGGTACAAATATATAATATATACAATCTGTAGATCTGAAATAATTTTACAATGGAGGTAAGTTTAGTTAGCACCATTGTACATATGGGGAAACTGAGGCACAGAGTCATGTAATGACTTATCCAGGTCCCCCAGCAGGATAGTGGCAGATCTGGAAGTAAAATTCAGTTTTCCTGAGTCCCAGTCCAGTGGCTTATTCATTAGGCAACGCTAATTCCACTGAATAGCTTATATGCTATGGGCCATATTCTGGTATCCTTATTCATGCTGAATAGTGCTTTGCTACATGGGTGATCCAACTGATATCAAGGGAAAAGGCTCTTCCAACAGTGACAGAGGTGAAATCCTGGCTCTATTTAAGTCATTGACAAAAATTCCATTTGACTTAAATGAAGCCAGGATTTCACCCTAGGACTTAAAACTAAAATACAGTGGCAGCTGCCTTGAGACTACAAGACAAGTAATTCAAACTGTACATGAAAGTCTAATACTGTAGATTTCTAAGAAGAAAGATTGAGAGTGGAGAGAGGAAAATGCCAACTTCTATCTCTACTACATCAACATGTGTGTTATTAGCAAATTGATAGCATTACTTAGCTGCATCCTTTCATTGTGCAATAATTCAAGTGAAAGATTGTTTGATAAACTGATTAAACTGTCTGTCTGTTACAGTTGCAGAGATAAGTCAGGGTGGGATCATGTGATGCAAATCTTCATTAAATTCTGCAGTGATTAAAACTCCTAGATTCTTTTTAAAAAATTCCCACTACATTGGGTGTTCTTACAAGTTGTCTTTCCAAATTCCCCTTTTCATAATGTATTCCTTTTCTCCTCCAACCTACAAATCCTTGTACCTTAAAAACTGTCCCTCTAAACCAGTGGTAGGCAATCTGCAGCCCATCAGGATAATCTGCTTGTGGGCCACCAGACCATTTGTTTACATTTGCACAGTGGCCTACAGTTGTCAGTGGCTGCAGTTAGCTGTTCCTGGCTGTAGTGGGGCAGCAGTCCCACTCCAGGAGAGCAGGGGTTAAAAGCAGTCCTTGGAGAGGGCTATGACTGGGACCCAATTAGAAAAGGTATTAAGAGCAGCTAAAGAAGGCTGATGAGGTAGTTGGCCCCAGGTGTGCATGGCTCAATCAGGGCACAGCAGGCCTTGATAAAAGGACTGTGAGCCAGGAAACAGAAGTCTCACCCCAGCCTTGGAGCAGGAAGGATCTAGCTGCCTGACAGAGTACAGGGTGTCTGAAGCAGAGCAGTGCTGGGGAGCTCTGGCTGGGTAAGTCCCCAAGCTGAGGCCTTGCCAAAGGCCAATGGAGGTACTGTGGCTGCAGGGAGACAGCAGGGCCTACAAAGGCACTAGGTCCAACTTGCTTGCCAGTGATGAGTGGCCATTACAGACTGCAGTTTGCCCCAGAGAATTGGGGCTAGATGATTGGCAGTAGCCACTGAGGCAAGTGGGCATAGAAGGTAGGAGGGTCCCATGGGAGGAGAGACTCAGAGTGTGGGGGCACTCCTGTGAGGCAGCACCCCAGGGTAAGGGACATGGGGCCTGAGGCAGGAAAGACACCAGCCAGCAGGAGGTGCTCCAAGCTCTGGAATTGAGCTAATTCCCAGACTGATCAGCAGAAGGTGCCAAGGCAGTGCATGCTCGATCTGCTACACCAGCCAATGGAATCGACTTGAGCAGGCTGCAGGTTGCTCACCATTGCTCTAGACAAAGAGGGCTGGACACAGCTCCCTTCCAAAATCAACTGGGGGTGGGATTTGCTACACATCAGGTGTTCCTCTTCTCCTCAGTGGGTTAGCACATGGCTGGCTGAACATTCTCAGGGATGGGCTCTGCATGTGTCTCATGATCTGTCCCAGTACTCTAGCCTCTGCTGGAACTAATCATTGTTTTCCTGCTTTCTCACAAAGAGGATAGTGTTTCAAGCAAGTTCCACATTCCTTTTCTCATCTCAGAAAAGTGCTCTCACTTGTGTTAGCAGGTAGCCCATTTTGACTGAGCCACTGGCCGTCTGTTCAGCCTACCACATCAATCAAATAGTAAAATAAGCTAGGATTTAACAAAAACTTTATTCATAGCATTTCTCCCACCCCCATGTGCACACACGCGCACAGAATAATGCAAAAAGATAAATTTTAAAATAGATGTAAGCTCAGATCACCTCCTTTCTCTCACCCTACTCCAGCACCTTATACTGTCATCCTTCTCCCCCCAGACAGACACAAGGGGGTTCTTAAGGCAAACAAAAGAAAAGTCCTTTCCTCTTTCTTTCCTTATGAGTGAGGGGAGCTCATAGAAAAACAGAGGTAAAGAGATTTAAAAGACCAGGGCTATTCAGTATGGAATAGAGATGAATAAAGGAGGGATATGATAGAGGTCTATAAAATCATGACTGGAGTGGAGAAAGTGAATATGGAAGTGTTAGTTATCTCTTCACATAACACAACACCAGGGGTCACCCAATTAAATTAATAGGCATGAGTTTTAAAACAAAAGGAAATATTTCTTCACACAACATAGAGGCAATGTGTGGAACTCATTGCCAGGAGATGTGAAGGCCAAAACTATAATTGGTTTCAAAAAATAATTAGATAAGTTCCTGGAGGATAGGTCCATCAATGGCTATTAGCCAAGATGGCCAGGGATACAACCCCATGCTCTAGGTGCCCCTAACCTCTGATTCCAGAAGCTGGGAGTAGAGGACAGGGTCTAGAACACTTGATGATTACCTGTTCTGTTCATTCCCTCTGCAGTACCTGGTATTGGCCACAGTCAGAAGACAAGATACTAGGCTAAATGGACTACTGGTCTGACGCTGTATGACTGTTCTTGTGATCTCACACAGTCTTCCTAGGTCAGCCCTCTGTCCTTAATCTAGAATGGGGTCTACCTCCAGCCCTTCCATGTGGATCATATTGAACTGAGGCTGGGTCTTGAAGCTTCAGGAAGAGTGAGACTTGTTGATATTTCCCTCTCACCAAGGCTGTCTCAGTAGTCTGAAGAAAAGCAGCCTACTTCCTGTGGCAGGTTTTCCTTTTTAAGCTCCTCTCTCCAGGCACAACAAGCCTTGCAGATGCATCTCATTGGTGTTGAACAGGCCCAGAGGATCTCTAGTGTCCACTCTACCAATGTGGGGGTGTCTACCTTCAAAGGGATCATGCTTAGAATAGTGGCTTACACTGGTATTTTGGGAGAAAAGCCCTTTAGCATCCAGAAATGCTACAAGGGTATGGTAGCCAGAGTTGCCCCTTCGCTTCACTTGGCAATTAATTGAGGATGGAAAATTGCACCTTCAGAACAAGAGGCTGGTTTCCTTGTCAGTCACTCTTGATCAGATTCTGCCTGTGGAAAAGCATTGGGTGACTCTATTGAAGTGGGTTTTAGCCCACGAAAGCTTATTCTCAAATAAATGTTAGTCTCTAAGGTGCCACAAGTACGCCTCATTCTTTTTGCTGAAAGGAAGTATCCATTCAGAATAGGAAGCCACAATAGCCACTGGAGGGTCATACCTTTAGTAGACCAGTATTTGTAGAGGTGGTTTTGGGGTTAAAATTGATACGCTGACATGATTTACAACATTCCAAGGTAAAATACAGTGAATTACAGACTATGGGCCTTGTTTTCATTCACACTAAAGCCAGGTTCCTAATTATTCTTGATTACAATTTCTCTGTATTGTTATCTTCATATGGGGTAAACATCTTGAATAATATTATAAGATATTCATTATTATGCAAACAAGCTTTCATGCATTGCCAGGCATGACAGTTTTCCTGCTCAAATTAAGTTTTGAAATTGAATAAATGAAAGAATTGTGCTTAGATGAATATTTGATTCCCAGGATACTGTTGGTTCCTTTTTGATGGATTTCCCCTTCAACAGCCAAATTCTGCCCTTGGATGCATACAGACACAGCTCCCACTCTAAGCCTTCAGACTACTGAATAAGCACTGCATGATGGGGAAGTTTGAAAATACTTTTGATCATGTGTCAAAATAGGAACTAGACATTTCAACCTTCACAAGGCAGAGCTACTGGTATAAAAAGAACATTAAATACAAGTGAGGTTCTTGTGTTCAGTACAGATTTAGAGACTAATTCAAAGACCAAAGAAATACTCTATTGACTTCACTGGGCTTTGGATCAGACTCTTTGAGCCAAATCCTGATTTCAGGTGCACAAGTACAGCACCTATTAAGTACAGCAGGAGTAGGTGGATGCATCTTGGGGCAAAATAAGGCCCTGACCACTAAAATGGTCATATTAAACACTATGGTACAAATTCAGATCTCAGTTAGGTTAATATGACTTCAGTGGACTTTCACCAGTACACCTTAGGCCCTGTATAGGATATAAGGTTGTTGTAATATCTTTTCTCATTTATTGCTCAGGACAATATTTCTAACATATCCAGTGTATTTATTAACTAAAAAAATCTTTCAGAACCTATTTTTGTTTTAATCATGTAGTGAGATTAGTGAACAGTTTACACATTTGTATCCAGCCTCTAAACTTTAAATGGTTTATTAGCCAATACAGTAAGTAGGAAGAAAAATCCTCCAGTTCTTTTAGGGCCAAAATCAATGTACTAATACAGATCAGACATTTATTGAAGCACCCAAGAGTAGATTGAACTGACTGTTTGGCACTGATGTCACTTCAGCGTCTTTATGTTAGCAAAGTTATTCAGATTCTTTCCTTTCTTTTCAGATGACTTTGCAGGGTGACGTACATTCACCTGTAGCCATAAAAACATAAAGCCGAACAACAAACAAATTTTATGGGAACAATTTCTGTGCTGACAGAAGAACACAAATATTGTAACATTGAACTTTATGCAGGTGGGTGAATTTTTCAGAGGTTAGTGTAAGTCTGTAGTCCCAGTCTGTCAGTGGTTTCCCCAGGAATTGAAATTAGGGGTGGGGGTGTTCAAATTTACAGGGCGTGTGTGTCAGGACTCATGAGGTATATAAAAGAGAGATGAACAAAGTAAATGCTTTGTTAGGATAATGCAAGTTTAACATAAGGATAATGCAAGTTAAACCAAAACACATAACAGGTCGAGATTTCTAAAAAAATATTATTTTTTTTAAAATGTATTTAATTTAAATTGACTTTTGAAAAGTAAGCCATCATGAGATAAGAGGGAAGTCCTGTCACAGATCAGTAACTGGTTAAAGATGGGAAACAAAGGGTAGGAATACATTATCAGTTTTCAGAATGGAAAGAGATAAATAGTGGTATCCCTGAGGGTCGGTACTGGGACCATTATTGTCAATATACTCATAAATGATCGAAAAATGGGTAAACAGTGAGGTGGCAAATTTGCAGATGGTACAAAAACTATTCAAGATAGTTAAGTCCTAGGCCGACTGTGAAGAGTTACAAAAGGGATCTCACAAAACTGGTTGACTGGGCAACAAAAATGGCAGATGAAATCATGTTGATAAATGCAAAGTAATGCACGTTGAAAAACAATCTCAACTAATATACAAAATGAAGAATCTGAATTAGCTGTTAACACTCAGAAAGAGATCTTGAGTCATTGTGGATAGTTCTCTGAACATCCACACAATGTGCAGCACAGTCCAATGATCCCAACATTCTGTTTGCTTTTTTAAAAGAACAGGAGTGGATATTGTAGTTTAAGAATGCTGATAGAGATCTTGTAGTGTTTGTCTCTGTCTGAGGGATTGGAGCAAATGTGGTATCTTGAGCTTGGCTGTAACACGGATCGTGTGGTGTGTCCTGTATGGAAGCTGGAGGCATGTAGGTAAAGAATAGCAGTCAGTAGGTTTCCGGTATAGGGTGGTGGTTATGTGACCATCGCTTATTAGCACAGTAGTGTCAAGGAAATGGACTGCTTGTGTGAATTGGTCCAGGCCTGTGTTGATGGTGGGATGGAAATTGTTGAAAATCATGGTGGAATTCCCCAAGGGCTTCTTTTCCATGGGTCCAGATCGATGAAAGATGTCATCCATGTAGCACAAGTAGAGTAGCAGCGTTACGGATGGGAGCTAAGGAAGTGTTGTACTAAGTCAGCCATAAAAATGTTGGCATACTATGGGGCCATGCAGGTACCCATAGCAGTGCCACTGACTTGAAGATATATATTGTCCCCAAATGTGAAATAGTTATGGGTGAGGACAAAGTTGCAAAGTTCAGCCACCAGGTTTGGCATGTAATTAGTTCACAAAACTGGGGGTGGAGGGAATTCAGGGGCGTATACGGAAATCACTGCAGCCTGTGCAAAAAGGACCAAGTTCTGTTTGTCTTCCATACACAAAACCTCTATGGGATAATTTGTCTGAGTAAGAGGAGCAGGATATTAGCTAAAATGTGGAGCTTCGAGTGTGCTAAATGAAGAGACTATTAAACTTCATTTACCATTTACAGAAAAAATAGGATAAAATCAATGTGTGTGTATGTTTCTGATTCAAGACAATATTTGTAACCAATCTGATTCCATCAGATTAAATACGATCTACAGGCAAGTCGCATCTTAGGTGCATTTAACATGTGTCAATTCAGTGTTGCGCGGTCGGCAAAAACAGGAAAAAAAAGAAAAATATAAAAACTGCATCTGTAGTGCAGGCGATTCCACCCGCTATTCAACTCAATGAGTGTTTCATTATACGTGGTTTTTGCTTTATGTAATCTCATCTAATCGCGGAACGGAACCCCCACATAAGATGAGACTTGCCTCTACGTGCTTTTATGCTCCTATCACCGCAGTATCTGAACACCTCATGATCATTACTGTATTCTCAGAACAGCCTTGTGAGGTAGGAAAGTACCAGTGTCCCCATTTTACAGATGGAGAACTGAGACACAAGGAAAAATGAAATGACTTGCCCAAGGATACATAAGTCTGTTGCAGGCTCAGGGTATGTCTATACTACAGGATTATTCCAATTTTACATAAACCGGTTTTGTAAAACAGATTGTATAAAGTCGAGTGCACGTGGCCACACTAAGCACATTACTTCGGCGGTGTGCGTCTGTGTACAGAGGCTAGTGTCGATTTCTGGAGCGTTGCACTGTGGGTAGCTATCCCGTAGCTATCTCATAGTTCC
>NC_133778.1:53871884-53893416 GCF_003597395.2 Chelonoidis abingdonii | reverse complement strand
CAGGATTTTCAGAGGTGGTTTTGCGGGTTAAATGATACGGCTGACATGATTACAACATTCCAATGGTAAAATAATATGACAGATTGGGCCTTGTTTTCATTCACACTATAAGCCGGTCCTACATTATTTCTGATTACAATTCTCTGATATTGTTCATCAATTCATGAGGGTAAACATCTTGAATAATTTATAAAGCAAATCATTATTATGCAACAAGCTCTTCATGCATTGCCAGCCACATTTCCTGCGGTCAAGATTAATGAAAATTGAATAAATGAAGAGATTTGTCTAGATAAATTTGATTCCAGGATACTGTTGTTCCTTGATGGAGTTCCCCTTCAACACCCAAATCGCCTTTACGGATTGCATACAGACACAGCTTCCCACTCTAGCCTTCAGACTGCCTGATATCAGCACGATGATGGGAAAGTACATAACTTATCATTGTCAATAGGACTAGACATTTCAACCTTCACAAGCAGAGCTACTGCGTATAAAAGAACATTAAATACAGTGAGGTTCTTTGTGTTCAGTACAGATTTAATAGACCTAATTCTTAAGACCAAAAGAAGCTACCATTGACTTCACTGTGCTTGGATCAGACCTTGAAGCCAATACATCCTGATTCAGGTGCACAAGTACAAGCACCTATTAGTACAGCAGGACGTAGGTGGATGCATCTTGGGCAAAATATAGGCCCTGACCACTAGTGTCGTCATTAAACACTATGGTACAAATTCAGATCTCAAGTTCAGGTTTAATAGTGACTTCACGTGGACTTTCACGACCAGTACACCTTAGGCCCTGTCATGGATTATAAGGTTGTTGTAATTCTTTTCTCATTTATTGCTCGACAATATTTCTAACAATATCCAGTGTAGTTTTTAACTAAAAAAATCTGTTCAGAAATCCTATTTTTGTTTAATCATGTAGTGAGATTAGTGAACAGTTTAACACATTTGATCCAGCCTCTAAACTTAAATGGTTTATAGCCAATTACAGTAAGTCGGACGAAATAATCCTCACGTTCTTTAGGCCAAATCAATGGACTAATACAGATCGACATTTTGAAGCACCCAAGAGTAGATTGAAACTGACTGTTTGGGCCCACTGTGCACTGTATTCAGCGTCTTTATGTTTTAGCAAGTTATCAGATTCTTTCCTTTCTTTTCAGATGACTTTGCAGGGTGACGTACATTCACCTGTAGCCATAATAACGAATAAGACCCTGACAACAAATAAATTTCTATGCATCTGCTGACGAGAAACATATTACATTGAACTTTGTGCAGGTGGGTTGAATTTTTCAGGAGTGATTAGTGTAAGTCCGTAGTCCCAGGTCTTCCAGTGTTCCCCAGGAATTGAATTAGGGTGGGGGTTGTTCAAATTATTACAGGGCGTGTGTTGTCAGACTCATGGAGGTTATATAAAGAGAGATGAACAAAGGTAAATGCTTTAGTATAATAGTTTAATAAGGATAATGCAAGTTTAAACCAAAACACACAATCCAGTATATCGAGATTTCTAAAAAAAAATATTATTTTTTAAAATGATTATTTAAATTGACTTGTGAAAAGTAAGCCATCATGAATAGAAGGGAAGTCCTGTCACAGATCAGGAACTAGTTTAAAGATTGGAAACAAAAGGGTAGGAATACATTTCAAGTTTACAGAATGGAATGAGAGTAAATAGTGTCTCCCTGAGGGGTCGGTCTTGGGACCATTATGTGAATATACTCATAAATGATCTGAAAAATGGATAACTGAGGATGAGCAAAATTTGCAGATGTACAAAACTATTCAACGATAGTTAAGTCCTAGGCGACTGTGAAATGTTACAAAGGGATCTCCAAAACTGGTTGCTGGGACAACAAATGCGATGAAATTCATCGTGTGATAATGCAAAGTAAGACGTTGAAATACTCAACTATATACTAAAATGACAGGAATCTGAAAATTAGCTGATTAAAGCACTCAGAAAAGAGATTTCTTGGATAATGTGGATAGTTCTCTGAAAACCATCCACCAATGTGCAGCAGCAGTCATGATTCCCAACTATTCTGTTGCTTTTTTAAAAAGCAACAGGAGGTGAGATATTGTAGTTTTTAAGAATGCTTGATAGTGAGACTGCTAGGGTGTTTGCTCTGGGTCTGAGGGAGATGGAGCAAATGTGCGGTATCTTGTAGAAGCTTGGCTGTAAACAACGCCCGCATCGTGTGGTGTGTCCTGTATGGAAGCTGGAGGATTAGGTAAGAATAGCAGTCAGTGGTTTCCGACTATAGGGGACAGGTTGGTTATGGCATCGCTTCTAATTAGCCAGTAGTGTAAGGAAATGGTACTGCTTGTGTGAATAGTCAGAGTTTGATGGTGGGATGGAAATTTTTGATCAATGGGTGGAATTCGCAAGGGCTTCTTTTCATGCCAAACCATTACGCATTCCATGTGCACAAGTAGAGTAGCAGCGTTACGGGATGGGAGGCTAGAAGTTTGTTCTAAGTCAGCATAAAATGTGGCATACTATGGGCCTTAGCAGGTACCCCATAGCAGTTGCCCATGACTTGAAGAATATATATTGTCCCCAAATGTGAAATAGTTTATGGGTGAGGACAAGGCAAGCAGCCACCAGGTTTGGCAGTAATTAGTTCACAACTGGGGGGGAGGGATTCAGGGGCAGTATCCGCGAAATCACTGCAGCCTGTGCAAAAAGGACAAGTTCTCGTTTTCTCCATAAACATAACCTCTATGGATAATTTGTTGAGTAAGAGGAGCAGGATATTAGCTAAAATTGTGGAGCCTTCGAAGTGTGCTAAATGAAGGAGACTAATAAACTTCATTTCCATTTACAGAAAAAAATAGGATAAACCAATGTTGTGTATGTTTCTGATTCAAGACAATATTTGGACCAATCTGATTTCCATGCAGATTAAATAAGTCTACAGGGCAAGTGCATCTTAGGTGCATTTTAAACATGTGTCAATTCAGTGTTGCGCGTCGTCTGGTCAAAACAGGAAAGATAAAAGAAAATATAAAAACGTGCACTGGGAGGCAGCGATTCCACCGCTATTCAACTCAATGAGTGTTCATTATACGCTTGGGTTTGCTTTATGTAATCTCATCTTAATCGCGAACGGAACCCCACATAAGATGAGATTGCCTCGTACGTGCTTTTATGCTCTATCACCGCAGTATCTGAACACCTCATGATCTTACTGTTTTCAGAACATGGCCTTTGAGGTAGGAAAGTACCTTGTCCCATTTTACAAGATGGAGAACGAGACACAAGAACGAATGAATGACTATGCCCAGGATAACATCAAGTCTGTCTGCTAGGCTCAGGGTATGGTCTCAGGATACAGGTATTGAGTCCAATTTTCATAAGACCGATTTTTGATAAACGAAGATTCGTATAAAGCCGAGATGGCAGTCGAAGGCACGGCCAACTAACACATTACTTCGCGTCGGATGGCGTCTGTGTACAGAGGCTGTCGATTTCTTGGAGCGTGACTGTGGGTACTATCCCGTAGCTATCTCAATAGTTCCTGCAGTCTCCCCCCCATTGGAATTCATGGACTTGAAGATCGCCATGCAAACAGTGTCGCTGGGGATTCGGGGTAAATGTCTCACTCAATCATTCCGCTGTGAAAGCAACAGAGACAATCATTTCATTCTTTTTCCCTGGATTGCCCTGGCAACGAACACCATAGCATGGCAACACATGGAGCCCGTTTGCCTTCTTTGTCACTGTCACTATATTATGTACTGATGCTGCTGACAGACGAGGTTTCTGCAGTGCTACACCAGCAGCATTCAGTTTTATTGCAAGGTAGTAAGAGACGGTTACCATCCCTATTGCACCATCTGCCATGCCAACTGAAATTGCGCGAAGATGACATTATCAGTCATTCTGTACCGCCTGCTGCTGTCATGGGTGCTCCAGGGTGGCTGGCCTCACTAGTGTGGCCCGGCGGCTCATGGACAAAAATGGAACAATGACTCCCTGGGTCATTCCTTCTTTGTTGTTGTCTAAAAATGTCCATCCTGCCTAGAATAGGGGCAGTGTACTAGAACCAGAGAGCAAGCCGCTCCGTCAGGAGCCCCAGAGATCCCACAGAAATGATGAGGTGCGCCATCTAGGGGGTGTCCCTGCAACAACCCCCACTTGTGCTTCCTTCCTCCCCAACCCTCCTGGCTACTGTGGCAGCGTCCCCGTTGTGTGATGAGTAATAAAGAATGCGGGAATAAAAACTTAACTTTTTAGTGAGATAATGAGGGGGAGGAAGCCTCCCGCTGCTATGAAGTTCAGCAGCACAGAAATCTTTTCTGTAGAATGAAAGGGTGGCGCTGATGGAGCTCAGTCTCGCAGTTGCTATGATGAGTGTTAGCAACTGGTTTTGTACAATCGGCTGGGAATGACCGGAGTCATTCCATTTTAAACCAGGACCCCTCGCCCGACCTCACCGAGCCCAGGGAGCATCACGGGCTTGATGATGACCGATAAAGATAGCAATATAGGGAAGGGATGCTGTGTTCAGTGCTCGCAGCACCCCGTTTACCAGCAGCATGCAGTAGACCATAGGTGAATATGAAAAAAGTCAAGCAATTTTTCCCTTTCGGGGGGGGGGGGGAGGGTGTAAATTGACGACCATATACCCTGAAACACCCAGGAAAATGTTTTTGACCTTCAGGCATTGGGAGCTCAGCCAAGAACTGCAATACTTTTTGGGGACTGGAGGGATAGCTGAGTCCCAGTATCCCCTCCCTCCTCCATGAGCGTCCTGGAGTTCTTGGCTTTCCATTACGCTTGTCACACAGCACTGTGCGTGTGGACTCTGTCTGTCATAAGCTTGGATTTTTTTCAAATTGCTTTGTTCCATTTCGTCTTCTGTCACAGAGCTGTGATAGCAACAGATTGCTCCCCATACAGCGATCAGATCCGTATCTCCCGTACAGCCCATGCTTGAGCTCTTTTGATTGGGACTGCATCGCCACCTGTGCTTGATGCAGAGCACGCTGGGCAAAGAGGAATGAAATCAAAAGTTCGCGGGCTTTCCATGTCTGTTCTTGGCCTGCATCTGATTTAGAATCGCTTTCCAGAGCGGTCACAATGGTGCACTGTGGGGATACCGCCCGGAGGTCAATACATCGATTTGTGGCCACTAACCCTAAATCTAACATGGCAAACCAATTGGCAGTGTACTCTCCTCGTTGGGGAGAAGTAAAACTCGGTTTTTAAAGTGCCTTTATACGATATAAAGGGCTTGTTGGTGGACGGTGCTGCAGAGTTAAATCATTTAACGCTGCAAATTAGGTTAAAACGCAAGGTAGACCAGGCCTCATTCATTTGAACTCAGTTCTCCTGACGCCCTATCAGCGCTACCAAACAGCAATTGCTTCCTTGTATCCCTGCTACTGTTCCAGTTGTGGTTTGATATTGGTTGTTGTCTCTTAATGTGCCAAAGCAAGACACAAGTTCTAAGAGAGGCTGCTTCCTAGCTCTGACCTTTCCGGGTTTGTTTTCTGCTCTGTGCGAAGGAATGAGTATAAAAATAAGTGTTTTGAAGTGAAGAGACCTACGAACGAGGTGCTAGCTAGAAGTCAGATGAGAAGTCAACCCCTATGCAAGCTGGCACTGCTTCTTCCTTGTTGCCCATCAAGCATGAAGCAACCTTAGAATTCACCCATCGGCTAGAGATTGTTTCTGAGCTGGTGATGACCAAACCCACTCTGTGCTGTAAAAAATCAACTACTTATGAAAAAGAGGAATTTAGTCTCAGGTCCTTTTTTCAGTGAAACTTATTGGAAATATAGCCTTTTAGAAAAAGACCATAGTTATAAGTTTAACATTAAAGCTGAACTGGAGAGTTTCAATAAGATGGAAAAAGTATGATGAACACAAGCCTCTTTGCTTTGCTGCCAGTTGGGTACAGGTTAACTGAATCAGATTTGTGCTGGGTTTCTTTGAATTAGAAAATTAATGGAAAAATCTTGTGACAAGTGATGCAATTCCGGAAACATCCTACCAATCTTGGATCATGTGTACGGGGCTTATATTTCTATTGTCTTGCGCTGTGTGAGAGTATTCTGGACTCCATAATTGAAAATTGAATGTATCCCCAGCCCTACCTTACACATCAAACATTGTTATGCCAGAGTGATAAGTTCAGTAAGCTAAACCAACAAACCCTGTGCTGAAAGGCAGAATATGTAGATAGGAAAAGGGCTCTAGAAAGGAATATCTGACTTGACTGAATTCTTGGTCAAAATAACAAGAAGGTAACTGTCCTCCCTTGGTATTCAATATAAATGGTTTCTGTTCTTTCTCTTTTGATCCAGAATTTCCGTATTTCTGAACTTACATGCTTGTTTACCCTCTTCTCTATTAACTGGACATCTTTCCTTTACTGCAAAGACAGCCAATGTGTCTTGGTTAGTGTAAAAGTTTGGTTAAATATCTCATGCATTTTGTAGGTAAATTCCTTCCCTAAAAGGATGCAAGATTTTACATTATGATTCTGCTGGCAATAGGTTGGAAATAGGGTTTAGGATGAGACTCCAATGTGCGGATTTAAGTAATGAAAGGCAGCATCCCTAGACTAAGCTTGTCATATGAGAGTTTCGGTTGACTGACTGTTGTGTATAGCTTTTCTGAATAACCTGATGTGTCTTCGTGGTTTCCCGGTGAACATGTGGTATCACCACAGCTGCCAACACTGTGGCAGTTTCAGGAATGAGACCATGTCAAATATATACTTGGCCAAAAATTTCAAAAGTGCCTTACATCTGAAATGCCATTATAGGGGGTCCCATTGAGATACCCAGTATCAAGAAAGCCACTTTGAAGATGTTGCCCATAGCAACCTTCCTCCATAGAAGTGGTCCCTTCAGATGAGGGTAATGATAAGCACAGTCGAGGAAAGGCAGGGATAGGGCTTAAGGCCCCAAGTTCAACACGATGTAATCCATCCATTAGCAAAAGACTTAAGGCAGGAAGTCCTGGTTCAAAGTTAGTGTAAGTTGTATAGTTGTTAACTTAAGTGAAGTATAGATACTAAATCCCCAATTCCCCTCTGTATCTTATACTGCAACCCAATGTATAATGACTAGAACAATTGTCCAGATTTGCCATTACTTTGGTCGTGTATGTCATTTTATTAGGTTACTCTTCAGGGGGGTGGAGGGTTCGTAATTCTATTCAATGTACTGGTTGTGTCACTTGTTCTTAACAAAGCTCTACTTCTCCCTTACTGCAAGTTCCTCCCAATGGCGCTACCCTGCACAGACCTGTTCCCAGGGTCGTGGTTGTTCTAAGCCCCAGAAAAGCAGACGAACACACACACACACATTACAGAGCACGTCTAAGAGGACTGGGTTAATCAGCACTCCAAAGCTGACCCTTATATTCCCTGGATCAAATGGCTTGTTGACAGCACTTCCAAGTTGCCACCTTCATATGCCCAGGTTTAGCACATCCTTCATCCCACTTGCACCATACATTGTCCGGTAGTAACCCCTTTATGAGCAAATCCCACAAGGATTTTTGGCACTAGAGGGTGTGACACTCTGTGTTTCAAGCGAACCTCAGCACCCCCATGTTCATCCTAAATTGATTGTGTGGTACCACATGCAAAGTTTGTCATGTTGGGTGTCTTCGGAAGCTATGAATGCACGAGCATTGTTTGTTATAGTGATGTATGAGTAATTGCTATAGTAATGTTTAGTTATTAATTTCATATAACAGTGAGGGCTGAAATGTATCCTTGATGGCCTAAAGTAAGCCCAGGCAAAAAACTCTCCAGAGCACAGACATTTCACACCTCATCAGGGCAGGTATGAGACAAACCCAGCCCAGGCCTCACAGGAATAAACGGATGCTGGCCTTGGCAGCAACAAACAGGATCTGTTGGACTCTTCGATGATCACTCCCCTTCCTTTGCCAGTTTGGTACTGCGATGAGTGTAAGTGCGCACCTGCCTGAAGGTGGGGAGGGGGACAAGCCAAGAAGGAGAAAGAACATGAATAAAAGGGAAGATGATTTGCCATGCTCTTCCTTTCTCTTCCACCTTACACCTTAACAGACCGCACACCAAGCGACTGAAGCGCTGATCAAGGGGAGATCCTGGCTGGAGAGCAACCAGTCAGCCTGTGCGTGCACAGCCGTAGGTTATGTAGGGCATTTAAGTGTTAAGATCAGCTTGAATGCCATTTTGTTTTATTTCATCTGACCAATCTGAGTTTGTATGCTTTGACTTATAATCACTTAAATTTATCCTTTGTAGTTAATCTGTTATTTCCTACCTGAAGCGCATGGTTTGGTTTGAACGCATGTCAGACCCCCTTGGATAACAAGCCTGGGTCATATCCATTTCTTGTTCAAATTGACCAACTCATATAACTGCAGCATCCATGTGGGCATACCAGACACGCAAGATGGAGTTTCTAGGGTTGTGTCTAGGACTGGAATATTGGCTAGTGTCATTTAGTTAACACAACTAAAGAGCAGCTTACATGCAGAAGTTCGTGGTGAACAGCCAGGGTGAGTCAAGGATTGGAGTGACCTAGCAGATCACCAGTCCAGATACATTGAAGGAAATCACACAGGTCCTGTAGCTTTAGTATAGGAGTATTGCTGCAGGAGAGAGAGAAGCACCAGCGTAACACATTGAAAGCTTATATTTGCACGTAATGACCAACAAGGGAAGCAACAAAACAGTTATAAAGATTAAATCAACTTAAATTGTTACAAAAG
The DNA here is from genome assembly GCF_003597395.2 of Chelonoidis abingdonii. Classification (NCBI taxonomy): domain Eukaryota; kingdom Metazoa; phylum Chordata; order Testudines; family Testudinidae; genus Chelonoidis; species Chelonoidis abingdonii. The sequence continues at coordinate 53,884,671 of NC_133778.1, read as the reverse complement.
TCAGGTTTAGAAAACTACAATTGATCGTACAAGTCAGGGTTCAGAAGGCTCTACCGAAGAGGAGAGAGTGAGTTGGGTTTACCAGAGGGTGTGGTAGCTGAGGGTCTGTGAGTGCGGAGAAACGCAGAGCCCCAGCATGATCAGTCAGGAGAAGATGAACCCAATGAATTGTGCGGACTTTGGATCCATGCACAGAGCCTTGACTCGAGTTTTTGTAGGGAAAGAACAATGGTTCAAGGGAGACACTAGATTTGTTGGGGTAACTGATGCTTCAAGGGAGATACCAAAAGTTGTTTTGTTCAGGCTAACTAGGTACTGATTCATTCCTGCTATGAGTTGTTCTTCAAGGGAGCCACAATGCAAGTTGGCAGCTCAGTATTTTGGATAACAATAAAGGAATTATTAGAATTGATAACTGAGCTGATTGTCAGGTGGGGTTCATTAACAATCTCGGAGCAGAGTTCCCCTATCATTGCAGTGCTTCCCTGCCTTTTCTGGTCCAAGAGTTCTTTGTGTCTTTGCCTTGGAATCTCTGTTCTCCATTCTTTATGCTAATAGAGATGCCTTCTGCCCCATCTCCAAATGCAGATGAGGTAGGAAGTTTCCTTAATCCTGCCATCCTTGTTGGGGGGGCGGGTCAGAAGGAGGGTGGGTTACGGCGTGTCTCTCCCTGTTTGTTGCTTTTTGTTGTCTGTCTTCTGATTCACTTTGGTTCAAGCAGAGCTGGGCGGGTCTTTCGTGAGGCGGACAGGCTGGTATTGTACCCTGCGGTCCCCAAGAACATGAAGCTGACAGGTAACACGTATTACTAGTGAGAGAAAATCAGGTGAAGTGAATTGCCGTATCTGGCCCTTGAAAGGGCTCCCAAAAATTTGCAAAATGCATGTATGTATGAGTTCCATAGTTTTATTCTATCCATGGCCATTTCTGGTCACTATCTTTCCTGTTCCATTACTAACAGAACAGTGAATGCTGAATGTGAAATCTTGACAATTCCATAGTGTTATCAGCATAAAAGAATGTTAGAACAGGTCATCATGTAATGTGTTGATGCAGGGACAATTCATGGTTCATGTGTCCTTTCCAGTAATAACTGCAATACTGCTACATGTGCAGTTTGGGTGGAATTAAGAGCAGGAAGGTGTAAATACGCTATTAGTCTGAATATACACCATGTGGAAGTATTACTGGAATGAAAACTTGCTCTTGTGTTTTATTGACACCGTTTGAACTTGATTATTTCCATGTTAGAGAGAGTGGGAGGGGATTTGTATCTAGATTTATATTAACCTTTAGGATCTGCTCACCCTATTCTAGCACTCTAAAATGAAGAATAGATACCAAATAAACTTATTTCTAGTTCTCCCTATCTCCACTTCTGCTCCTTCCTTCTTTCACCCTCTATCAACATGTCCTTCCTTGTACCTCCACATTACTGAGTGCTGAAAGAAGCTCTTTTTTCCAGCAACTTGAGAGCCTCATGCTTCCCAAGTGTCTTACCTCAGCAGCCCTCTGCTTGCCATCACAATTACAATTCAGGCCCTTTCAGAGATTTTTAAAGCTTAAAGAGATCATTAGATCATCTATTCTGACCTCCTGTCTAACCTAGGCCATAGAATTTCACCCAATGACTTCTATATTGAGACTAAAAACTTGTGTTTGACTTGAAGCCATCAAGAAATGGAGAGTCCACCACTTCCCTTGGTAGTTTGTTCCAATGGTTAATCACACTCACTGTTAAAAATTAATGCCTTTATATCTAATTTGAATTTATGTGGTTTTAACTTTCACCCATGGATTCTTGTTATGCCTTTCTCCTATAAATACCTGTACTTATTGGGTTCCGGATCCTATAAATACCTGTAGTGGGGTAGTTACCCTGCTCTGATGGAAAAAGCTAGGCTGATTGGGGAAGCAGCCACAGCTGGGGCCACTCTCAATCAGGCCACAGCTGGCCCTATAAAAGAGCTGTGAGGCAGAATTGAGACAGTCTCCCTTTAGCCTTGGAGGGAGAAGGACCTAGCTGCCTGGGAATAGAGTACCTAAAGTAGAGTAGTGTCTGGGGAAAGGCAAGAGGAACTCCAGCCTTACAACTCTCTGGGCTGAGGCCTTGATAAAGCCTATGCGGGTACTGGGGCTGGGAGGTGCAGCCTGGGGTTAGGCAGAGGCAGCTGGTCCAACCTCCTTGCCAGTGATAAGTGGCCATTACAGAGTGCAGTTTGCCCCAGTGAAAGCAGGCTAGATGATTGACAGTAGCCACTGAGGCAAAGTGAGCATAGGGGGAGGGGGTTCCCCTGGGAGGGGAGACCCAGACTGTGGGAGTACTGCTGGGGGGAGAACCCTAAGGTAAAGGGCACTGGGGTCTGGCAGTGATGGGAGCCTGAAGCAAGTGAGCCACCGGCCAGCAGAGGGTGTTCTGAGGCTGGAAAAGAGCTAATTCCTGCGAAAACCAGCAGGAGGTGCTGCACCAGTGACTCTGATTGCTACAATACCCCTTTTGTCATGTATTGAAGATGTGAGGAATAGTAAGCTATCACTTTACGAGTGTATGTGTTGGGGAAGGGGTTTCCCTGGTGCTGTTTGCAGGCTGGAGAGCTCTGTAGAGAAATGTGCAATTAAAGTCAATCTAGAAAGAGCAAGCCTGGAACAAGGTGGGATGAGTTATGCCTCTTTGCCGTAGGGAGCAGCTTGTTTTGTTTCTCTCTGGATTTGGTTACTGTATTTTAAGCATAAAAGTAGCAGTACATTGCAACCTTCCAGCAAGAGTATATTGTTTGTATATGTCTTCTCTCTGTGTAGCCTGTGAACAGAACACCTTTAGTATCTAGGAGTTTCTTCCTGTGATGGTACTTATGTCATAATTAAGTTACCTCTCAATCTTCTTTTGATAAGCTAAATAGATGGAGATCTTCAAGCCTCTCACTGAATCATTTTTTGGGCTTTTCTCTGAACCCTTTCTGATTTTTTTTTTTTCAACATCCTTTTAAAAAAAAGTGGTCATCAGAAATGGAGACAGCATTCCAGTAGCTGTCTCATCAATGCTGGATAAAAGGAAGAATCGCCTCCCTTCTACTTACCGCACCCGTGTTTATACATCTAAGTATTGCATTAACCTTTTTTTGCCATGGCATTGCACTGGGAGCTCATGTTAAGTTTTTTTTGTCCACTATGATTCCCTAAATCCTCTTCAGAATCTCTGCTTTACAGCAGATAAGATCCCCTATTCTATAGGTATGGCTTGCATTCTTAGATGTTTGACCCTGCATTTGATTGTATTAAAATGCACTATGTTTGAATGGGCCTAGCTTAACATGCTATCCAGATTGTACTATATGACTGGTCTGTACTCATCACCATTTACCACTCCCACCAATCCTTGTGGCATCTACAAAATTTATCAGCAGTGATTTTTATATGCACTTACAGATCAATAAAAAGTATTCAATAGCATCAGTAGCAGAACTGATCCATACAGAAACCCCTATTCAATGATGATTCTCCACTGACAACTGTTTTTTAGATCTGTCAGCTACTTCTTGATGTTGTATAATTCTAGTTTTTGATTAGAATGTTTAGTTTTTTAGATCATAAACTAAGTCATAAGCCTTCATTGACATGACAAGCTAGACAAATGTTGCCTAAGCATAAAAACAAGACAGAGCATTCAGGTATCTTCAGAGGTAGACAGGCTAGGGCTATGCAATGATTGGGGTCTTATCCCCATGTCCATTCATCATTGCTTTCCATTCCAGATCTAATGGCAGGATGTCACATAGTATGATGAATCTCTGCTCTCTCTCTCACATTGCTGGCAATGACCCATTTTCTTATCCTTAGCCTGACTTCCCAATGTCACTTGCTTTTCCCTCTACTGGTTCCCAGACAAAAGGAGAAGTCAGGAACTTGCAGCAGCAGGAGTTGAGTCATGCTGGGAGTGCATGTGGCAGAAGGGGACATTTGTGGCTCTGGGGACACAGAGCCAGACTTATTACTGCAGACAAGTGTCCTAACCTAGACCTCCCTTGTGTACACCCTGGTGGCTAGAAACCCTCCTTTCTTCTGGTATAGTCAGTATCCCACACAGGAAAATGCTTCATTTTCTGAAAGTAGCCAGTCCAACCTCCTGGACATTTGCCAGTATCCTAAGGGTTAAGAAATGTATAAGAGGGGAAATAAACTTACAAAAATAGCCAGAAACTAAGAATCTCGTACAACTGCAAAAAGCTGATAAAATGCAGGTGTCCCCCATATGAGCATGGGAGTGTGAGGCCATAATACAAGAGCTAAACAGTGATACATTAATCTCAAGGGGCATTTGAGCATCTGCTGTATTGAAGGAAGAAATGTTTTTCTTTTATTGTTGAGGCTAAGCAAAGGCACATGAGCCTAAAGCAAATATATAAATGTGAGTAGTCAAAAAGCTGAGAAAAATATAAACACTTCAAAAGATTTAGAAACAATTTTCATTCTACGAGTTTTGAAAAGCAGCATTTTTCTATGTTTGAGATCGTTTGAGAATGTTCACTGAAGATTTTCTAAATTTTGGTAATTATTCACTTTTTCAATTTTCTTTTCCTTTCCTCCTTCATCCTTTTCCTACTTGTCTCTGAGTAAAGGGGGAAAATAGATTTAAAAACACCTAAAAAGCAAAATTTTTCAATTTCTAATTTCACTGAAAAAAATGGAGAATTAGGAAATACTAATTTTCATGAAAATATTGAATTTCAAAATAGGCCACGGAATGGACAGTAATGACAAAAAGCCATGGGGATAAACCCCAGGCATTGTGTAGCCCTGTCCAGATGCCTCTGACAGATGCCAGAAAGTCCTGTCTATATACTTGTATAGTTTGTCATACCAATAAACCTGAGTCGAATTGAATTTATTTCAAAAATTAACATTTTGATTATTGTATAATGCTAGTTTTTAATTTAATATTTGCTTTATTGATGAAGCAGCTGACAGATCTCAAAAAAAATATTAGTAGGAATCATCCCTGAATGCAGGTGTTTTAGTGGGGTACTAGAGGGATCAGTTCTAAGCATGACACTAGTCAATATTTTTATGACCAGCTCTGTCAATGAGTGAGGTATAATCTCTCTCAACAAAAGTGCAGAACAATAGCAAACACTAATCCCAAATTCTAGGTAGGCATGCACACACTATAAACCATTGCACATTTATTGGAGGATAATTAGAAATCACGTGTACTCTGGTCCTTCTATAGCAGCAGTTCTCAAACTATGGGGTCACCAGGGTCAGCATTAGACTTGCTGGGACTCAGGGCTGAAGCCTGAACTCCACCTCCAGCCAGAGTTGTGGGGCTCAGGCTACAGTCCCCTCTGCCCCCCACCTGAGGCAGGGGGGATTGGTCTTCCCTCCCCACCTCCTCCTCCCCACCCCTGGGTCAGCAGGGAATCATGGAGCAATGAAGTTTGAGAACCCCTGCTCCAGAAAGGCCACTTGAGAGGTCCTTTGGGACAGAGGCTGTTGAATAGTGTAATTGTGGTATGGGCTGAGGGGCCAAACAACATGGTCTCTATTCACTTGCTCCTGTCCAGATCCAGTCATGGTGACTGCATACACCTACTGTGCATTTGAATTCTACTGTTGCCATGGTCAGAATGCAGGGCTGGTACCAGCAACGATATGATTGAATGTTAATTATACTTTTGCACATGTTTGGAGGGAATGGAGTTAAGTCACTTGCTCTGCATTAACCAGAATATTATAGCTTGCTGAGAATCAATGTTTGTGCTACTTTCTGTGTTATTTTTACAAGCTTGCAAGATTTTTCTGTCTCACCCACTAGTTGAAATGTGTAGTCTCCAATCCAAATCACTGTATGCAACCTTAGTGATACGCATTGAGATGTCCACCTTGTCCCCAGGGAGGTGGGCATACTTGTGTTTAGTGTACACAAAAAGCATCTCAGACTCCCACCTTTCTACTTGCTAAACCTTTAGCATGAAACTTTCAAAGCATTAAAATGGGAATTGGGCTTCTAGATGCCATCCTTTAGATAGCTTTGAAAGTACCAAAAGGTGGGAGAGGACACAATCATTTAGATAGCTACTAGCCCCTAGTCATTTTGGGCTAACTTTGAATTTAGATTATATGATCATTCAATAGAAAATATTTGGGGTAGGCTGGAGCTTTATATTTATGGGTATTCATTGATTGCTGGGATTACTATAGCCAGAGATAGGATCTCATAAGTGTTTTACAGAATAGAGCTGGCACAGCATTTTCCCAGTAACAGAGACCTTGATTTTTCCAATGAATGTTTGAGGCGTCTGCTGTTAAGAAACCCAAGTTTCATAAATAATTAAGTGTTGCTTAAAAATCAGCATTAAGGGATTTGGTCTCTTTTTTATTTAGACAGTACAGATTTAAAAGGGGAGAGAGAGACAGGAGATTTGGCTTGTTGATCACACATTAAAAAAAACTCATCTGAAAAGGAGATTTACATATTTTACCAGCTAATAGTTTTCAAATAGAGCTGGCTGTTTCAGGACCACTCTCATCTAGTTAAAGGATGATATTTTTTAGATGCATTGCTTTTTATTGGGGAAGAAGGAAGACGAACACATAGGAGATTGGCAAATGAATGTACCCTGGGGAATCGTCTTGAGAGGCCATTTCAGGAAATTATCATACATCTCTTCTAGCTCACAGCTCCTAATGGGACTGATCTTATTGATTGTTGGTTTCAGTATGCTGTGTGCTAGAAAGACGATCAAATGCGCTCTTAAGTAAAGAGCTGCTACAAATAAAAGATGAGAATTTTTTTTAATCTCAGTTAAGTGCTGTAGTTATTTTTCATGTTGCCAGCTTGTCTCTGGCGAATGACTAAGGCAGTGAACACACCTTCCATGCACACAATGGGATGTAGAGGAAGGTTATAAAACATTTAAACTGATCATACTGTTTAACCTTGAAGATTTTTCTGTAGATCACGTGAGTCATTGTCATGACCATGAAAGGCCCCTGATTTCTGATTACATTGCAGCTACTATAGTCAGAGCTAAACCAACCCAATGAGCCAATAGGGTTTTACAGTTTTGTTTCCCTCATTCCCTCCCCCCAAATATTTTAACCATTTAGTCCTCACACATAATCACTGCTCTGCAAGCCTTTCTTTTCCCAGTGCTGGCTTTTCAATAGGTCCTTTTCCCTCACACTTCTCCATCTTCAGCTGGCCTTCATTAAACACAGCTGTATACACAAGCAGCTCCTATTGTAGAGGACTGACCCAGCTGCCACTACTATCAGCTACAGAGGGTCCCTAGGCTGCTCCAATTTACTATATTGCCTTTCCTGATAGGTTGCCTTTCCCATCCATAGCCCTTGCCCTCTGCCTGGACTCTGATCAGGCAGGCTTGAATTATATAGTAGTTAAAGCTGTCTTAGCCTTTCTTAATAAAACCAACTGTTCCATGGGTTTATCTTTCTGTGGTAACAGTTCCCCTGAAGCTGGAACTTGATATGCAGTAAAAGGTCAACATCATCAAAGGAGAGAGCCTACACAGAAGCAACAAAATGAATCGGTGCATAATTGCATGTACAAGGTAAATAGCTGATTTGTGAGTGCATTTACCTGCTGTTGGCTGTCAGTGTGTATTCTGCAGGTGTCACTTGGTGCAAATTTGGCCCAAACAATGTCATCATGAAGGTTTTCATTTAAAAAAAAAAGTAAAAATTAGATTAAATGTCAGAAGTAACAGCAAAGCAAAATGTGGAACTTTACTACCTTATGAAGCGTTTTATTTTATAGCTTAAAGTGATTTGCATTTAGCAAGTGAATTTTTTTCTGTAATAGGCCTATAGCTATATTTAAAAATGTAAAGTGGGCAATACATTTCACTTTGAAAAGATGCTACTGTACAAAAGCAGAAATTGTATTTCCTCTGAAATTGCACTACCTACTTAACTACAGATGAACATATTAATATGTCAGGGAACTGAAAATGCACCTCATCTATCCTACTCTAGCTTCCTACTGATATGTGTGAAGCAACCAATTATAATGACTGCACAAATGATAACATTTCTGACCAACCCTCTTCTGGACTGAAGATAACAAAGGTCTCTTGAGTTTGTAAATGCTTCACCTTCTAGTGACTGGATGCTTGAAAATAAGAATAAATTGACATCTGAAAGAGATGAAATTTCAACTCAAGTGATGACAAAAGCTTGTGGGTTCTGAAGCAGGTGGCTAGTATTTCTGTCTCTCATACTGCTGAGAGAAATGTCTGTCTGTATGCAGTGGTGCAATTAGAAATCATTTCTTGCTGATTTGCTGGCTGCATGGGAGGGACACAAAGGACGAACATGAGACCTCCCCACATGACTCCTTCCTACTCCCTCCCAGTGTGGGACCCCTGCACTCTCCCCATCTCCTCCTCATGATTCATGAGAGGGGCTCTGTCCTCCTCCTGCTGCTCCAGAGACTTCTACTGTACTGACCACAGGCAGGAGGACTCAGGAAACACAGCTGTATGGAAGGGGTGGGCTGGGGGGCAGTACAGTGGTGCTGGAGGAGCTACAGGTGTGGGGCTGCCCAGTGGCACCATGTATCTGCTCCTTTCGCCGCTATCGTTCCTGGGAAATCAGGGCTCTCCGGAACAGCAGCAGAAGGAGCAGAAGAGGCCCCACACCAGCACCTCCTCCGGCACAGCTGCTGTACTGCCCCCCCTAGCCCCACCCTGCTCCCAGCACTTGCACATAACTGCATCTCCTGAGTCATCCTGCAGCCCCACCAGAGGATGGGGTGGGGTGGGACAGCAGCAGTGCAAGATGAGCTGCCAGCATGGGGCTGCCTAATGGCCACATGTTCTGCTCCCTTCCCTGCTGTGGATCAGGGCTCTCCACCAGCCCTGTCCTCTGGCAGGGTGGCTGTATAGACCCCAGGCACGAGGACTCAGGAGATGCAGCTGCATGGAAGTTCTGGGGGTGGGCTCTTCATGCGTCTTTCTGGTATGCTGTACCAGCTATAAATATCTTACTGGTATGGCATACCATACCGCACCACTGTACTTGCACCACTATCAACATGTAAGAAGCAACAGAACAGACTGAATAGTTCACAATATGAGACTCTGAATGACATCACTTGGCTTACAGAGCAGGTCATTGTTGCTTTTATTTATGTATTTATTTTAAGAAAATATAACCACCACAATTAAAGCTACCAAGGAAAAATGATTAAAAAATAACCCCACATACCAAGGAAAAAATTTAATTACGTTTTCACACAATTCAAGAAAAGGCCAAAATTTGCACTGACTTTTTCTATAATACTTCCATTTGTGCTTAGGCTTCACAGTGGTCTCAGCACTGTTCCACAAGTTACAGCCCATATGTGCTGCAACACACAGGGAGCATGGAATTGAATTAATGAAGTTGTCTCAGCTTTGACCTTGAATTTCCTCTTTGGGACACAGGTGTTCTGTTTTATCTAAGTTAAGTAGTTGCAAGGTGAGGGAGAGAAATCAGCACTTGAGTATTTATTGAAATGCTTACTGACAGCTGTTTCCTTTACTTAGTGTGATCTGCTTTCTTTTACTGAACTTTGCTTTAGGGAAACTCAGAGGATAAGAAGGTGGAAAGCTCCTTCTGTCCTCACTGGCATGACTACCGGTGTAACTCTTCTGCTTTCTACACTGGCTTCCCCTAGAATATTAAGTCAAATTTCAGGTCTTGTTCTTTGAAGGCACTCAATGGCCCAGCATGGCTAAGAGATCATCTGACATTCTGGGATAAGGACTGTGGTTGACAACTCTGCTTCTCAGGCACTTTCTAACATAAGAATAAATTTCATCTGTGCAGGCAACAGAGCTTTCTTGGGTGCTGATCGAAGAGTGTAGAACAAGCTCTCCTAGAAACCTCACCACCTTCCACTCCAGGTGGAAGGCACACACATTTCTTTGACCTGTTTGTGCTAATATAAACATGTACCTCCATGTACATTTAACCCCCCTCCCAAAAAACCCTACTACAATAGAACATGACGATGCTGTAAGAGGATCAGGCTCCACTGCTGTTTTCTTCTGCACACACAGACTGCTCAGACTCTTTAAATAAAACAAAAGGGCTTTTTTACAAGCACAGTGTTTTCCTGCCACCTTTACAGCATTGTGCAGCACTTTATTTACAGCAGCTTATCATCCTCAGCCCCCTGTGTTGAGATAAGAGATCTCTTCCAGGACTGATTCAAAGTCTGGCTCCCTGGCACTTCCTTACAACACTGTTTCTACTTTCTGGGCTAATGGGGTAATAAGCCTTGCAGCTCTCTCCAGCCCATCCCCAGTCTGTCAGTTAGGCATCACAAGGTTTACTCAAAGGCTACTAAGTGGCGTTGCAGTGATCAGAGTGCTGGCTCAGTTGCTGTGACCCAGCCCTTGGTCTCACCCCTCCCCACTTCTCTGACAGAAAGGCTTTTTGTGCCTTTGTTCTCCCTTCCTTACCTGAGGTGCCTCCGGGATGGCTCTAGACATTTCGTCACCCCAAGCAGGGCAGCATGCCGTGGGAGGCGTTCTGCCGGTCACCGGTCCTGCGGCTCCACCGGACCCTCCGCAGGCACACCTACGGGAGGGCCACCGGAGCCACCTGCCGACCTCTTGGCGACCGGCAGAGCACCCCCTGCGGAATGCTGCCCCAAGCACGTGCTTGGCATGCTGGGGTCTGGAGCCCCTGGGTGCCTCCTTGTAGGGTTCTCCTTCTGCCTCTATGGTGGTCATCCAGACCCTTTTTGTAGGGCCTGCCCACCCTTCCCTCATAGAAATCACACTTGCTGGCGGGAGGTCACCCCCACAATTCTGTTGGGGCCCACAGGTCCTCAGACTATGGATACCCTGGAGCGGCCATTCTCCCAGTTATCACCTTATTTTTATTTTGTGTTGGGGGCTGGTGAAAACTTGTTGTTCTCCCAATTCTCCAAAATGTGCATGAGCTTTTTTCCTTTGGTGCTCTGGTATGTCTGCCAGATTCCCATCCCCCATTAATGAGCTTGGGTAATCTTTATCCACTGTACCCTGCTTCCTTTATTTTACTTCCTCTCCCTTTCAGTCTTGCAGAGGACTCTCCCTTCTTCCCTTTCATCTTGGCTTGTCTTGTCCAGTGGCTTCTACTCCTGGTACATCCTTTCCTTTTCCCTGGGGATATCATTTCCTTCCACCTAGGTGGTGGTTTTTCCACTCAGTGCCAGCTCTTTTCCCCTATGGGAAGGGACTCCAGTGGGGATTAACCTATTCATTTCCAACAGATCCTCCCCTGGACCTCCAGAAGCATCTCTGCCATAGAGCAGTACATTTTATCCCTATGGACACTCTGATTCCAGGAGAGAACTTGAAATTATCCTGTGGAGTTTTACCAATTCCCTCCAGACCACAGAACAAGCTGAGGTGCCATCCACCAGCCCCCTTAGACACATCCTTCTCACCAATACTGGAATGGTGGACAGATTCTTTTCTTTCTTCTGCCCAAGAGAATCACTCTAATCACAGAACTCGGCAAAACCTTGCTCCTGTATGAGCAGTCTCTTTTCATGTGTCCTTGCTGCCCGCATTGGTAACAGGTAAGGGTTCACGTTGCTGTCAGAGTTCCTTAGGGGTCTTCCCTCTTCTCCAATTCCTTCCCAACAATGAGTTCCTTAGACTCCTTCCCCAATCTGATCGTCCTCTTTCCTGGGAATTCTGCCTCCACAAACTCTTCCATTACCTTAGATGTGCCCTTTAAACTATCTGGGTTATGCTGCTTGACCATACCCATATGATCTCAGGAATGGTCTTGAGAGTGCTTCAAAATCAGAACATCCATAATTTCCCCCATAGCTTTGGTGTCTGGTCTCAGTCAACATATGACCCTTTTGGGTGAATAGCCAGGCAACAAGTCCCCAATCCATCACGCTGCTGGCAAATTCTGTTGATCCAGGATAGTCACCTTAACCACCTCCTAGTTTCAGGCCTGCTCACCATTTAAAGCCAGGTAGGTCTCTTGCGCTTCCCTATCAAACAGGGTCCTAGCCACAAGATCCCAGCCTGCACCCATAGATATCCTCTCAAAGGTAGCCAGGAACATGACAGGCTCACTTGCAGGGACCATCTTAAAGAGACCTAGTCCATGTGTCCGGTTATCATTCCCTGCCATAGGACTGTCCACCCTTTGCAGTAACTGCTGCTGCTCTGGTATGAAATCCTGTGGACTTGATGTTTCACCTGCCAGGTGAGCAATGCCTGCCTCTCCAAGTGGTGTGAGTACTAGAAGCTTTGTAGGGTCTTTTACATTTCCTTTTGTTGGTTCATGAGCAACTGTAGAGTTTCCTTCATCATCCAGGCTGCCAAACCTTTAAAATCACACTGGCTCCTCACTGGGAGGATCTCTATCTGCATGGATCAAGGCAAGATCCCACAGAAGTTCCCACATGTAATAAAGTGCCCTCTCTCCTCCTCTGCACACACAGACTGCTTGGAGACTCTCTACTTGTAAACATCACATGGTGTTTTATTTACAGTGTCACTCCACCCCCTTGCCAGCATTCTGCAGCATCCTATTTACAACAGCATGTCATTGTCAGCCCCCTCAGCTGATTAAGGGGAGAGATTTCTCTCAGAGATCCCTCTTGGGACTGACTCAGTCTGACCCTTTTTTCTCCTAACACTTTTTTCCTGTGTCTTTTCTACTTTGTGGGCTAATGGGTTAATTGGTCTTAGCTGTGCCTGATGGGCTAGAGAGAACTATCATCATCAGGCTAACTAATTAGAGTAAGAGTGACCAGAGTTGATTC
>NC_133778.1:53854177-53871784 GCF_003597395.2 Chelonoidis abingdonii | reverse complement strand
GAGAAAAATATAAACACTTCAAAAGATTTAGAAACAATTTTCATTCTACGAGTTTTGAAAAGCAGCATTTTTCTATGTTTGAGATCGTTTGAGAATGTTCACTGAAGATTTTCTAAATTTTGGTAATTATTCACTTTTTCAATTTTCTTTTCCTTTCCTCCTTCATCCTTTTCCTACTTGTCTCTGAGTAAAGGGGGAAAATAGATTTAAAAACACCTAAAAAGCAAAATTTTTCAATTTCTAATTTCACTGAAAAAAATGGAGAATTAGGAAATACTAATTTTCATGAAAATATTGAATTTCAAAATAGGCCACGGAATGGACAGTAATGACAAAAAGCCATGGGGATAAACCCCAGGCATTGTGTAGCCCTGTCCAGATGCCTCTGACAGATGCCAGAAAGTCCTGTCTATATACTTGTATAGTTTGTCATACCAATAAACCTGAGTCGAATTGAATTTATTTCAAAAATTAACATTTTGATTATTGTATAATGCTAGTTTTTAATTTAATATTTGCTTTATTGATGAAGCAGCTGACAGATCTCAAAAAAAATATTAGTAGGAATCATCCCTGAATGCAGGTGTTTTAGTGGGGTACTAGAGGGATCAGTTCTAAGCATGACACTAGTCAATATTTTTATGACCAGCTCTGTCAATGAGTGAGGTATAATCTCTCTCAACAAAAGTGCAGAACAATAGCAAACACTAATCCCAAATTCTAGGTAGGCATGCACACACTATAAACCATTGCACATTTATTGGAGGATAATTAGAAATCACGTGTACTCTGGTCCTTCTATAGCAGCAGTTCTCAAACTATGGGGTCACCAGGGTCAGCATTAGACTTGCTGGGACTCAGGGCTGAAGCCTGAACTCCACCTCCAGCCAGAGTTGTGGGGCTCAGGCTACAGTCCCCTCTGCCCCCCACCTGAGGCAGGGGGGATTGGTCTTCCCTCCCCACCTCCTCCTCCCCACCCCTGGGTCAGCAGGGAATCATGGAGCAATGAAGTTTGAGAACCCCTGCTCCAGAAAGGCCACTTGAGAGGTCCTTTGGGACAGAGGCTGTTGAATAGTGTAATTGTGGTATGGGCTGAGGGGCCAAACAACATGGTCTCTATTCACATGCTCCTGTCCAGATCCAGTCATGGTGACTGCATACACCTACTGTGCATTTGAATTCTACTGTTGCCATGGTCAGAATGCAGGGCTGGTACCAGCAACGATATGATTGAATGTTAATTATACTTTTGCACATGTTTGGAGGGAATGGAGTTAAGTCACTTGCTCTGCATTAACCAGAATATTATAGCTTGCTGAGAATCAATGTTTGTGCTACTTTCTGTGTTATTTTTACAAGCTTGCAAGATTTTTCTGTCTCACCCACTAGTTGAAATGTGTAGTCTCCAATCCAAATCACTGTATGCAACCTTAGTGATACGCATTGAGATGTCCACCTTGTCCCCAGGGAGGTGGGCATACTTGTGTTTAGTGTACACAAAAAGCATCTCAGACTCCCACCTTTCTACTTGCTAAACCTTTAGCATGAAACTTTCAAAGCATTAAAATGGGAATTGGGCTTCTAGATGCCATCCTTTAGATAGCTTTGAAAGTACCAAAAGGTGGGAGAGGACACAATCATTTAGATAGCCCAAAATGACTAGGGGCTAGTAGCTAACTTTGAATTTAGATTATATGATCATTCAATAGAAAATATTTGGGGTAGGCTGGAGCTTTATATTTATGGGTATTCATTGTGATTGCTGGGATTACTATAGCCAGAGATAGGATCTCATAAGTGTTTTACAGAATAGAGCTGGCACAGCATTTTCCCAGTAACAGAGACCTTGATTTTTCCAATGAATGTTTGAGGCTTCTGCTGTTAAGAAACCCAAGTTTCATAAATAAGTGTTGCTTAAAAATCAGCATTAAGGGATTTGGTCTCTTTTTTATTTAGACAGTACAGATTAAAAAGGGGAGAGAGAGACAGGAGATTTGGCTTGTTGATCACACATTAAAAAAAACTCATCTGAAAAGGAGATTTACATATTTTACCAGCTAATAGTTTTCAAATAGAGCTGGCTGTTTCAGGACCACTCTCATCTAGTTAAAGGATGATATTTTTTAGATGCATTGCTTTTTATTGGGGAAGAAGGAAGACGAACACATAGGAGATTGGCAAATGAATGTACCCTGGGGAATCGTCTTGAGAGGCCATTTCAGGAAATTATCATACATCTCTTCTAGCTCACAGCTCCTAATGGGACTGATCTTATTGATTGTTGGTTTCAGTATGCTGTGTGCTAGAAAGACGATCAAATGCGCTCTTAAGTAAAGAGCTGCTACAAATAAAAGATGAGAATTTTTTTTAATCTCAGTTAAGTGCTGTAGTTATTTTTCATGTTGCCAGCTTGTCTCTGGCGAATGACTAAGGCAGTGAACACACCTTCCATGCACACAATGGGATGTAGAGGAAGGTTATAAAACATTTAAACTGATCATACTGTTTAACCTTGAAGATTTTTCTGTAGATCACGTGAGTCATTGTCATGACCATGAAAGGCCCCTGATTTCTGATTACATTGCAGCTACTATAGTCAGAGCTAAACCAACCCAATGAGCCAATAGGGTTTTACAGTTTTGTTTCCCTCATTCCCTCCCCCCAAATATTTTAACCATTTAGTCCTCACACATAATCACTGCTCTGCAAGCCTTTCTTTTCCCAGTGCTGGCTTTTCAATAGGTCCTTTTCCCTCACACTTCTCCATCTTCAGCTGGCCTTCATTAAACACAGCTGTATACACAAGCAGCTCCTATTGTAGAGGACTGACCCAGCTGCCACTACTATCAGCTACAGAGGGTCCCTAGGCTGCTCCAATTTACTATATTGCCTTTCCTGATAGGTTGCCTTTCCCATCCATAGCCCTTGCCCTCTGCCTGGACTCTGATCAGGCAGGCTTGAATTATATAGTAGTTAAAGCTGTCTTAGCCTTTCTTAATAAAACCAACTGTTCCATGGGTTTATCTTTCTGTGGTAACAGTTCCCCTGAAGCTGGAACTTGATATGCAGTAAAAGGTCAACATCATCAAAGGAGAGAGCCTACACAGAAGCAACAAAATGAATCGGTGCATAATTGCATGTACAAGGTAAATAGCTGATTTGTGAGTGCATTTACCTGCTGTTGGCTGTCAGTGTGTATTCTGCAGGTGTCACTTGGTGCAAATTTGGCCCAAACAATGTCATCATGAAGGTTTTCATTTAAAAAAAAAAAGTAAAAATTAGATTAAATGTCAGAAGTAACAGCAAAGCAAAATGTGGAACTTTACTACCTTATGAAGCGTTTTATTTTATAGCTTAAAGTGATTTGCATTTAGCAAGTGAATTTTTTTCTGTAATAGGCCTATAGCTATATTTAAAAATGTAAAGTGGGCAATACATTTCACTTTGAAAAGATGCTACTGTACAAAAGCAGAAATTGTATTTCCTCTGAAATTGCACTACCTACTTAACTACAGATGAACATATTAATATGTCAGGGAACTGAAAATGCACCTCATCTATCCTACTCTAGCTTCCTACTGATATGTGTGAAGCAACCAATTATAATGACTGCACAAATGATAACATTTCTGACCAACCCTCTTCTGGACTGAAGATAACAAAGGTCTCTTGAGTTTGTAAATGCTTCACCTTCTAGTGACTGGATGCTTGAAAATAAGAATAAATTGACATCTGAAAGAGATGAAATTTCAACTCAAGTGATGACAAAAGCTTGTGGGTTCTGAAGCAGGCGGCTAGTATTTCTGTCTCTCATACTGCTGAGAGAAATGTCTGTCTGTATGCAGTGGTGCAATTAGAAATCATTTCTTGCTGATTTGCTGGCTGCATGGGAGGGACACAAAGGACGAACATGAGACCTCCCCACATGACTCCTTCCTACCCCCTCCCAGTGTGGGACCCCTGCACTCTCCCCATCTCCTCCTCATGATTCATGAGAGGGGCTCTGTCCTCCTCCTGCTGCTCCAGAGACTTCTACTGTACTGACCACAGGCAGGAGGACTCAGGAAACACAGCTGTATGGAAGGGGTGGGCTGGGGGGCAGTACAGTAGTGCTGGAGGAGCTACAGGTGTGGGGCTGCCCAGTGGCACCATGTATCTGCTCCTTTCGCCGCTATCGTTCCTGGGAAATCAGGGCTCTCCGGAACAGCAGCAGAAGGAGCAGAAGAGGCCCCACACCAGCACCTCCTCCGGCACAGCTGCTGTACTGCCCCCCCTAGCCCCACCCTGCTCCCAGCACTTGCACATAACTGCATCTCCTGAGTCATCCTGCAGCCCCACCAGAGGATGGGGTGGGGTGGGACAGCAGCAGTGCAAGATGAGCTGCCAGCATGGGGCTGCCTAATGGCCACATGTTCTGCTCCCTTCCCTGCTGTGGATCAGGGCTCTCCACCAGCCCTGTCCTCTGGCAGGGTGGCTGTATAGACCCCAGGCACGAGGACTCAGGAGATGCAGCTGCATGGAAGTTCTGGGGGTGGGCTCTTCATGCGTCTTTCTGGTATGCTGTACCAGCTATAAATATCTTACTGGTATGGCATACCATACCGCACCACTGTACTTGCACCACTATCAACATGTAAGAAGCAACAGAACAGACTGAATAGTTCACAATATGAGACTCTGAATGACATCACTTGGCTTACAGAGCAGGTCATTGTTGCTTTTATTTATGTATTTATTTTAAGAAAATATAACCACCACAATTAAAGCTACCAAGGAAAAATGATTAAAAAATAACCCCACATACCAAGGAAAAAATTTAATTACGTTTTCACACAATTCAAGAAAAGGCCAAAATTTGCACTGACTTTTTCTATAATACTTCCATTTGTGCTTAGGCTTCACAGTGGTCTCAGCACTGTTCCACAAGTTACAGCCCATATGTGCTGCAACACAAAGGGAGCATGGAATTGAATTAATGAAGTTGTCTCAGCTTTGACCTTGAATTTCCTCTTTGGGACACAGGTGTTCTGTTTTATCTAAGTTAAGTAGTTGCAAGGTGAGGGAGAGAAATCAGCACTTGAGTATTTATTGAAATGCTTACTGACAGCTGTTTCCTTTACTTAGTGTGATCTGCTTTCTTTTACTGAACTTTGCTTTAGGGAAACTCAGAGGATAAGAAGGTGGAAAGCTCCTTCTGTCCTCACTGGCATGACTACCGGTGTAACTCTTCTGCTTTCTACACTGGCTTCCCCTAGAATATTAAGTCAAATTTCAGGTCTTGTTCTTTGAAGGCACTCAATGGCCCAGCATGGCTAAGAGATCATCTGACATTCTGGGATAAGGACTGTGGTTGACAACTCTGCTTCTCAGGCACTTTCTAACATAAGAATAAATTTCATCTGTGCAGGCAACAGAGCTTTCTTGGGTGCTGATCGAAGAGTGTAGAACAAGCTCTCCTAGAAACCTCACCACCTTCCACTCCAGGTGGAAGGCACACACATTTCTTTGACCTGTTTGTGCTAATATAAACATGTACCTCCATGTACATTTAACCCCCCTCCCAAAAAACCCCTCCAAAAAACAATAGAACATGACGATGCTGTAAGAGGATCAGGCTCCACTGCTGTTTTCTTCTGCACACACAGACTGCTCAGACTCTTTAAATAAAACAAAAGGGCTTTTTTACAAGCACAGTGTTTTCCTGCCACCTTTACAGCATTGTGCAGCACTTTATTTACAGCAGCTTATCATCCTCAGCCCCCTGTGTTGAGATAAGAGATCTCTTCCAGGACTGATTCAAAGTCTGGCTCCCTGGCACTTCCTTACAACACTGTTTCTACTTTCTGGGCTAATGGGGTAATAAGCCTTGCAGCTCTCTCCAGCCCATCCCCAGTCTGTCAGTTAGGCATCACAAGGTTTACTCAAAGGCTACTAAGTGGCGTTGCAGTGATCAGAGTGCTGGCTCAGTTGCTGTGACCCAGCCCTTGGTCTCACCCCTCCCCACTTCTCTGACAGAAAGGCTTTTTGTGCCTTTGTTCTCCCTTCCTTACCTGAGGTGCCTCCGGGATGGCTCTAGACATTTCGTCACCCCAAGCAGGGCAGCATGCCGTGGGAGGCGTTCTGCCGGTCACCGGTCCTGCGGCTCCACCGGACCCTCCGCAGGCACACCTACGGGAGGGCCACCGGAGCCACCTGCCGACCTCTTGGCGACCGGCAGAGCACCCCCTGCGGAATGCTGCCCCAAGCACGTGCTTGGCATGCTGGGGTCTGGAGCCCCTGGGTGCCTCCTTGTAGGGTTCTCCTTC
This sequence comes from Chelonoidis abingdonii, assembly GCF_003597395.2. NCBI lineage: Eukaryota > Metazoa > Chordata > Testudines > Testudinidae > Chelonoidis > Chelonoidis abingdonii. The sequence continues at coordinate 53,865,479 of NC_133778.1, read as the reverse complement.
TGCCTCTATGGTGGTCATCCAGACCCTTTTTGTAGGGCCTGCCCACCCTTCCCTCATAGAAATCACACTTGCTGGCGGGAGGTCACCCCCACAATTCTGTTGGGGCCCACAGGTCCTCAGACTATGGATACCCTGGAGCGGCCATTCTCCCAGTTATCACCTTATTTTTATTTTGTGTTGGGGGCTGGTGAAAACTTGTTGTTCTCCCAATTCTCCAAAATGTGCATGAGCTTTTTTCCTTTGGTGCTCTGGTATGTCTGCCAGATTCCCATCCCCCATTAATGAGCTTGGGTAATCTTTATCCACTGTACCCTGCTTCCTTTATTTTACTTCCTCTCCCTTTCAGTCTTGCAGAGGACTCTCCCTTCTTCCCTTTCATCTTGGCTTGTCTTGTCCAGTGGCTTCTACTCCTGGTACATCCTTTCCTTTTCCCTGGGGATATCATTTCCTTCCACCTAGGTGGTGGTTTTTCCACTCAGTGCCAGCTCTTTTCCCCTATGGGAAGGGACTCCAGTGGGGATTAACCTATTCATTTCCAACAGATCCTCCCCTGGACCTCCAGAAGCATCTCTGCCATAGAGCAGTACATTTTATCCCTATGGACACTCTGATTCCAGGAGAGAACTTGAAATTATCCTGTGGAGTTTTACCAATTCCCTCCAGACCACAGAACAAGCTGAGGTGCCATCCACCAGCCCCCTTAGACACATCCTTCTCACCAATACTGGAATGGTGGACAGATTCTTTTCTTTCTTCTGCCCAAGAGAATCACTCTAATCACAGAACTCGGCAAAACCTTGCTCCTGTATGAGCAGTCTCTTTTCATGTGTCCTTGCTGCCCGCATTGGTAACAGGTAAGGGTTCACGTTGCTGTCAGAGTTCCTTAGGGGTCTTCCCTCTTCTCCAATTCCTTCCCAACAATGAGTTCCTTAGACTCCTTCCCCAATCTGATCGTCCTCTTTCCTGGGAATTCTGCCTCCACAAACTCTTCCATTACCTTAGATGTGCCCATTAAACTATCTGGGTTATGCTGCTTGACCATACCCATATGATCTCAGGAATGGTCTTGAGAGTGCTTCAAAATCAGAACATCCATAATTTCCCCCATAGCTTTGGTGTCTGGTCTCAGTCAACATATGACCCTTTTGGGTGAATAGCCAGGCAACAAGTCCCCAATCCATCACGCTGCTGGCAAATTCTGTTGATCCAGGATAGTCACCTTAACCACCTCCTAGTTTCAGGCCTGCTCACCATTTAAAGCCAGGTAGGTCTCTTGCGCTTCCCTATCAAACAGGGTCCTAGCCACAAGATCCCAGCCTGCACCCATAGATATCCTCTCAAAGGTAGCCAGGAACATGACAGGCTCACTTGCAGGGACCATCTTAAAGAGACCTAGTCCATGTGTCCGGTTATCATTCCCTGCCATAGGACTGTCCACCCTTTGCAGTAACTGCTGCTGCTCTGGTATGAAATCCTGTGGACTTGATGTTTCACCTGCCAGGTGAGCAATGCCTGCCTCTCCAAGTGGTGTGAGTACTAGAAGCTTTGTAGGGTCTTTTACATTTCCTTTTGTTGGTTCATGAGCAACTGTAGAGTTTCCTTCATCATCCAGGCTGCCAAACCTTTAAAATCACACTGGCTCCTCACTGGGAGGATCTCTATCTGCATGGATCAAGGCAAGATCCCACAGAAGTTCCCACATGTAATAAAGTGCCCTCTCTCCTCCTCTGCACACACAGACTGCTTGGAGACTCTCTACTTGTAAACATCACATGGTGTTTTATTTACAGTGTCACTCCACCCCCTTGCCAGCATTCTGCAGCATCCTATTTACAACAGCATGTCATTGTCAGCCCCCTCAGCTGATTAAGGGGAGAGATTTCTCTCAGAGATCCCTCTTGGGACTGACTCAGTCTGACCCTTTTTTCTCCTAACACTTTTTTCCTGTGTCTTTTCTACTTTGTGGGCTAATGGGTTAATTGGTCTTAGCTGTGCCTGATGGGCTAGAGAGAACTATCATCATCAGGCTAACTAATTAGAGTAAGAGTGACCAGAGTTGATTCGGCTGCTGTTGCCCAGCGCTCTGTCACAAATGCACACATGAGGGGATATGAGAGAGAGAATCACAGTGATGAGGGCAGTATGAGAACTTACATAGAACAGAACAAAATAGCAGTACTTCTGCTCAGATTTGCAATGCATTAAACAATGAATGTTTGCTCATGAAAAGCCAGAGTATTCCTCTGCGGTCCTCAGAACTGCTGAATTTTGTGCTTTGTTTATAGCCACATGGATCCATTTTTCACCAGAATTGGATCTAGAAGATTTCATAATTGGTTTGGCTCAAGATATTTAGCTGAAAAACTGCACTGTAAAGTATTAGATGAATTTTAAAATTCAAGTGTTTTAGTAACCTGAATCTATGGCTCCAATGCTCACTAGAAATCAACCTTTGATTTTGTTTTTAGATACAGGTCTTTTTTCGGTTTAAAGAGTTGTTATTCTGTAAAACAGAAACCAAGAGTGGGGAAAACCAGACATACCCTAAATTATAGATATCTGAAAAATAGACTGTTAGACATGTTATATTTTTCTTGAAAATCTCTGAAGTCCTGATCCAGGAAAGACTCATATGTGCTTAACTTTATGAACTAGAATTATTTATGTGCAAAGTTAAGCAAATGCTTAAGTCTTTGCAGAATCAGGCCTAAGTTTGGGACTACATGTGTATAGATCTAGTGCTGGGTTTTTGTTCATGGGATTCTATTTTTGGTGGTGTTTGGTTGGGGATGTGGTCAGCTATCTGCTAAGAAATTAACAGACTTTCAACACATTTCATACAGGCCACTGAATAGCCTTATGAGAGTAACATCTGGCCACATGAACAAGTGACTGACAGATGAAAAGTTCCATATCTCCATTACCAATCCTCTCATCCATCTGGCTTGGGTTTCTTGTCTATGATTTCCTGCATTTCAGCTGGTAGATGAGTTTCTTACAGTCAGTCTATACCAGAATTCAGCCTTTTTAGAGCAGGCTATTTCCTAAAGAAAGGAGGGGAAAAAAGTAAAAGGCAATCTTCCAAACAAATTGCGCTCTCCAGCTATTTTCCAAATAGACATACTGTCTCTCTTCATGACAATCGGTACATTCATTGCTCGCTTGATAAACTGGGAAAGGACTTGTGGATATTGATGATCCTCTTCTTTAAAAAAAAAAAAAAAAAAAAAAAAAAAATTAGCCAAGTGATACCAGCAAAAGAGAAAGCTAAGGTCATTATACTTAATATTAGATCTGTATGAGCTTTGAAGAATCCAATTTTCCCTTTCTCTTTGTAATGTCAACCAAAAATAGTGAAGAGATGTGAAATGAGTCCTCTATTATTAACATACATTTCCTTTTTCTCTCTGAGCGATACTCTTTTGTGACCTTCCTTTACAGTTATCCAGCTGTTGGACCTTTACATGGCGAAAGCCCTTCAAAAGATGTTCTGAAGTGATGGAAATTGTGTGTTTTAGAAGACTTGTAGCACAATGGCAAACCACAGGAAAACCATCTTTAGTAGATGAATAAGTGACAACATTTATCCTCAGTTTCATGGCTTTCCAGTTGTTTGGTATATATTAACTCCCGCCATTCATAACTAGAAGTAGGAATAGCTTGAAACAACGGTGTTATTTTCACAAATTGCTTCAAGTCCAATCAGCTGGGATTCTCAGTACCTTAGAAAAAGGCTATTTATACATAAATGGATTAAGGTCCATAACATCTTTCCGCTGTAGTTAAAGTATTCTACAAGCATTCTGGTCCAGCTCTCCAAGAACTTGTATGTCATATGTAACAAAAGAAATTCTTCCTATGGATCAATAAAGTGTTCTAAAAATACTACGTATCACACAGTTCATTATTTTACCATACTGTACATTGCCTCAATTCCTTAGCACATTTAAGAACATGCAGCCGAATCAGCAGAAGACCCAGAGATAAAACCTAGTAATCCTGACTCCCAGAGCTTTGTGTAATGTCTAATAATTAGACAAAACTTCTTCTTTTACTTTCAGTTCCATGCTATCCTTCTTTTTATTACTATTATATATTGATTTTTGGAAATGCTGAATCTTTCGCTCTTTTTTGCTGTGGTTTCCTTCAATATGAATGTCGCACATTTTAAAGTCTGTTTTCATGTTTGATGTTGGGAGGTTGAGCTATTTATATAATATGATCACAAAATGACCTCAAGGAAAGGCTGATCATTATCAGAAATCTCCACTACTTTACTTCAAGAAATCCTTGCGGTGTAAGTCAATGCAGAACTGGTCTCCATAGGTGCACTTTTTCACACCAGCTTCACATGTTGTGATGCTGAAATATACCATTCTGCCCTAATATATTTTTATGCAGTTATTTTACATATCCATGTGCAGGTCTTCATGTAGCCTATAAACATGTAAGAGATGCCAGGGACATCTTAGAGTGGCCCAAGCTGAAAATCTTAAGGGGTTGCGCCGTATGTATAAAAGAATAAGTTTACTATTTTACATGTACTGGTATTGAATGCTTTTGCATTGTGTATGATTTCAGACAGCACGGAGTACAAAGTAGTCGTGTAGAGCTCCGCAATACATTTAAGGTATATTCCACTTTACAATGTACAAGCATACCCATATTTCAAGTGTCTAATGTCTTACTACAGTAGATAATATTCACATGAAAAGGCACAACTTTATTTTGTGTAGTTTTATTACACAGAATTAAACAGCAGTTATTAATGTAAAGCAGGTTTAAGAGGGAGAGAGAAAGCAGAGGCTTCAAGCAAGGCAGGTAGGCATTCAGCTGAGGCTAGAAAATGTAGTCAGTGAGGTGAAGAGATACAAGAAAAAAAATTCAGCAGCCTCACTAGAAGCTGATGCTGCATCACTGACCACCAAGTTCAATGAATGAGAACTTGAATGGGTGAGAACTACACACATGTGGGACATGCACAGAATCATATGGCTAAGCTCGAGGGTTAAACTCTTGGATCCCATGCTCGGGGCACTCCTCAGTTGTTCTTTCTCCTAAGATATTGGCACCACTTATCACCGTCGCCTCTGACCTCTCATGGATCCGCTCTAGTAATATGAGTTGCACTGATTCCTACAAAATAATATATTTTGGTCCAGCTTATTGAGGAGCATTTGTCATATCAGCTCTCCTGTAGTATCATAATCAGTGTCATATAATTCTAGAGTAAATGCTCTCTGACAGTGTCCCATTGCAGGGACACTTGGTCACTGGTGTTACAATGTACACATAACATATCATTAGTCATTTGTTTGCATTGTTGTCCAGTGTGTACGGCTAAAGATGTAATATCTTGCAGTGTGGCAGTCTGTTTGACCTTTTGTTGCCAGTAAACTGTATGAAATCTCATTTTGATGGTTTGTACGTTTTTTCAAAAGGTAGTGGTGTGTGTACATTTCTTGGGTGGTTGGACTCTTCTTAGATGCTGCTGGAGATACAAGCGTCAAACTCAGCCATCAACTCCACAATTTTAAGGAAGTTTCCATTGTTTGGCACTATACAGCTGATCTGAAGTGCATATGCAGTGATAGGTTTTGGGTGCAAAGCAATGAACCTTTTTAGAACATTTTTGCCAGTAAAGAGACTCTGATGCAATCTTCTCTGATGCTGATTGTCTATGGTGGCCTTTAACCTTAGTCTCCTCTCAAGCTGTTTCCACCTATGGAATGCTCTCTGGTGATTTGCTGCCTTCCATGGCATACCAGATTTTCTAGCCAGATTTTTTCCAGTCCTTTTTGTTCCTGTAGAACCCAATGTGGCTGAAACATTAGACTAAGAGTTTGCAACAAAAACAGTATGCAGCTTTCTGGGGTTTTTGAGTACATATAAGCCATGGCCTCTCCACTTTGTCACCGATTGGGGATTTCATGTCCAGTAAAATGTGTTGGGGAAATGGAAACTTCTATTTTCATTGTCTTTGAGGAACATGAGTTTTCACTTGCTGTGGCCCATGTAGTACAAGGAAATCCCTTAAGGCTACCTTTCAGAGTGGGTCCACAGTCCTGGATCATGCTAGACTTAAAGAACTTAAACTCAGCAGCAGCTGTTTCTTGCGCCACTTCCACCCAACTCTTCTCTGATCCTACTAAATTTTTCTTCAGGAATGTGCATGGTTACATCCATCTGAGATGGAGATATGGATGCTGCAGTAGCTGCCAGTCACCTGCACTCTGACTAAACTGGAAGATCAAGCATCTCCTCACCACCACCTCTTCCATCCTCACTGGGATCTGCTTAGGCATCGAAGAAAGCTTCTTTGCTTTCAACTTTTTCTGAATGCTGACTATAATGGGTGTTCTGTGGCAGCTATGGTCGGTTTTCAACGAGAATACTCAGTTGAAGGGGACAAATAAGCAGGCTGGTAGCAGAGCTGAGTGAGGGGAAATATCAGCATCTTAAGGGCCTAATGGTCTCTCTACTCTTTCAGCTGATTACCGGCTGTTCTCGCTCAAGTGGGTTCAAGGAAGCACAGGAAACAAGGAAGCTCCCTGAGAAGCTGGTGTTTACAGTCCAGGCTCCTGGGGGTGCTAGGGAAAGGAACATACAGGAGCTCGCTCCTCCTTTCTCTCTCTCTGCAGCGTTCTGCCTGCTCTTCTGTTCTATCCTCTTCACGCCACCACTTTTTCTCGCTGCCTGCCTGGTTATATCTCTTGTGCCCCTCCTCTTCCTCCAGACACAGCACTTCCCACATCCTGCCATCTTAAGCACGAGACAAATCACGTAGATGCATCAGCAGCAGGACACCCAATTTTCTAACATCTCTGGTTCCTAAGTTGCTGCCCCCCACACATATACACGACCCCAGTCCTGGCAACCTGAGGTGGCAGCCTCAGTTCGGCCTCATGGTAAGGCCAGCCCCTGTGAACTAGATTGACATAATTTGCTTGACCTCTTAAAAACAAGCCAGTTTTCCTAAGTTTCATTGCATCGTGGAGATGGTAATTTTTTTAAAAGGGAAAAATATTTTTTAAGAAATTAATATGAAGGTATTCGAGATGGCCAGGTATAAATGAAAGGCAGAATATGGCCCCACTGTGTGTAGATAGATATTGCTTCAATGGCGATTCGTGATGCTCTGAAGGATTTCTGATTGCCAAAAGTTTGCAATAAAACGCCGTCTTTGTGATCTATTTGTTTGTTCTGTCTTTCCCTGCCCCCTCCCCTAACAGCTCCCTAATAACTGAGAGTAATCCATTTAGAAAACAGGTTGGTTTTGGTCTCCAAATTATCTTTATACGAATCCTTACACAGAAAAGGAAATAGAGGTTAATATCCAAGAAAACAGTTTTCATCAAGAATAGCCATGTGGTGTGTAGTGGTGGTGTGGTGGGGGGGTTTCAGGTTTTTACTAAAAAAGAAAAAAAAGTTTGAATGTTTCGTGGAAATTTGCCAAAGGGGACAGCCAGCAAGAGACTTCAAAACTTGGAACAAGAGAGAGAATTAAGCAACAGAAAACAGCAGTGCATGCAACCATGCAACCAATAGCAACCCTGCTAAATGTGTCGCATCCGGCTTCTGGATTTACTACCTCTAGGACTGAGAAAGCTTTCATTAACCCTTTCAGTCCCTGGTAGTGTCTGCTCAGAAGTGTCTTTGATCGGTTATTCACATTGTGCATAGGCTGCTGAACAAACTGTAAAATTACATGGAAGAGATCTAGTTTTTTGAAATGATGTGCTCAATTGTGCTAGGCTGGTAAAATGTTTCCGCTGCCCGTCGAAACCAAACTCAAGTTGACTCTTGATTATTGCACATTCATCACCTCCTAGCTTGTGAAGGCAGACTGGTGGGGAGATGCCAGAGGGGGAAAAAAATCAAAAGCCAAGAGGAAAAAAATACACAGCTTTCTAGAACCCTAACAACATCAGATCCCTAGCTACTGCATCACAAGGGACTTTTCCGTGCTGTGCCCACTTCAAGGCAGCATTAATTATAACCTCTTACTGCATTAATTTCCGTCATGTCTCACATGTAAAGTTAGCAAATCTTGATACAAAGTCCTCCCTGAGTTTTTTCCTGCCACCTGGCCACCCTGTCTTTTCCCATATAGTAAGTGGGTCATTGAAGATTGGTTATGTGAGCAGTTATACAGAATGGGGAAGAGTCATACCCTACATAATCAGCCTTCCCCTGTTAGCATTTATTGTTGAGATTTTGCTCTCTTCTGCTCCATGCAAATGTATGGAAGGAGGAGGAGGTGGGGAAAACGAAGCTCATAATGGCAAAATGAAGTGTAAAATCAAAAGAACAGGTGAAGTCTCACCAGAACATAACTGTTACCTTAGAGAAGTTTTAGGGGTCATTTTATTCATTTAACAGATAATGGCTGCAAAACAGTCACCAGCGGGGTTTGAACCTGGGGCCTTCAGCATAAAAAAACCCATAGAACACTTCCAGTTGAGCTTAACTGAAATGACTCATGTCTCATAAGGCAAGTTTTCTGCCACTAGATGTTGTGAGGGCCACCCTCTCTACCTAATTTATTTAATAGCTCGCACTACACAAATAGCTGGGTATTCAGTCTAACACTAACATTCTAGTAATGTGTGGAACATGGGAATTGCCAGATTGGTTCAGACCTAAAGTCCATCTAGTCCAGTATCCTGTCACTAACTATTACTAGATGTTTCACAGAAAGGGGTAAGAGCCCTGCCAGAGAAGATCTGGGATAATTTACCCCACCCTAGATTTCATCCTGATCTCCAATAGTTAGAGGTTGGTTTAAACCCTGAAGCATGAGGTTTACTGTCCCTTCCAGAACTTGTTAGCAATAAACCATTATAATGCTGGATACTCTTATTATCTACATCAAGGTCCAATACCTTTTGGAATCTTGCTCTAAGTTCTTCTCCTCAATGATATCCTATTGGGGGAGGGGAGGGGAGGGGAGGGATCCCTGATGATGAGGAACTGCTGAAACTATGTTCCTAAGTTCTGTATAAATATTAGCTGCTTCATCTTTTAGGAGACATTAATTTTAGTTCAGTATACTTTGCTACTTTAAATCTACTGTCATCTATCCCACCAGGGAAAATCAACCAACTTAATACTGCTGTGGATCATGCCTCTCTCTGACTTTAAGGACTTTTTATTGTTTAGCTCATATACAACTACTGTAATTTGAAATATCACATACAATCGCAAATTCACTGAAAGAAAGCAAACCCTTTCATAAATTACATAATCTGAATTTTTATTTGAAACCATGAGATGAGAATTGTTGTGAAGAAAGCTAGGAAGAAAGTGTGTGTGGGGTAGGGGGAAGGATCCTCATTAAAATTCATGCTGTCTGGTGCTTTGTATAAAGGACCTTGAAGAAATGAAATGCACCTGAGAAACCAGTGAGTTGCTGTGCTCATGAAAGTAGGCCAAGCAAAAGCATGCATGTAACTATTGTAACCTTTTGAGGGACTTGGAGAATGCACAAAGACATTTCCAAACACTGGAAAGTCCTCACAGAATCTTGTGCATGAAACATACATATTTACCATTTTTTTTGATGAACTCCAATGTTGCACAAACCTAGGTCTCCATATACCGACTGCTCTCTCTCACTCCTGCAAAAGAAGCAATCAACACAGAAACAGGCATTCAGTCATCTTTTTGAGGAAGATGAAAGAACCAGCATTTGTCAGCAAATTTTCTCTGGTCTCAGTGCTATTCTTCATAGATTTGACGTTTGGTAGTTAATATGGACATGCTTGTATCTTGGGAGCTCCTATGCCTGAAAGGACCATTTTTAAATAAGCTGGAGGAGGTATGGTGTTATAATTATTCTGAAAAGCTATTGAATATTAGAAATGACTGCTAGTCCAGGAATAGAAAAAGAGATCTGGATATGCCAGGAATGAAACAGATACAATGGCAAGTGTATAGACCAGGGGTCAGCAACCTTTCAGAAGTAGTGTGCCGAGTCTTCATTTATTCACTCTAATTTAAGGTTTTCATGTGCCAATAACACTTTTTAATGTTTTTAGAAGATCTTTTTCTATAAGTCTATAATATATAACTAACCTATTGTATGTAAAGTAAATAAGATTTTTAAAATGTTTAAGAAACTTCATTTAAAATTCAGAGCCCCCAGACCAGTGGCCAGGACCTGGGCAGTGTGAGTGCCACTGAAAATCAGCTTGCGTGCTGCCTTCAGCATGCCTGCCATATGTTGCCTACCCCTGGTATAGACCCTGGGGTTTTTCACCTTCCTCCATAGCACGGGGCACAGGTCAATTTCAGGTTTAAACAAGTGTAAATGGCAGATTCTATGTACCTTGAAGTTTTTAAATCATGATTTGAGGACTTCAGTAACTCAGCCAGAGGTTATGGGTCTATTACAGGAGTCGGTTGGTGAGGTTCTGTGGCCTACAATGTGCAGAAAGTCAGACTAGGTTAGAAGGGACTATCATTATCATCTAAAGTCTATGAGGAAAGAGATTGAGATTATGGGATGTGCTTGTGTTTCCTATCCTTCAGTATTCAAAATCTTCACCTTTCAATTGTTAAAAGTCATGGACTAAAGGCTGTCTTGTCAATTTGCAATCCACCTTGAGAATGAGGAGTATTACCAGGACAAGATCAGGGAACAAATGGTGATTCTGGAGAGTTACAATTAGTTTCCTGATTCCCCTTTGCTCCATAGAATGGGGAAAGGTGCACCAGCCATTTTCCCAGTGCAAGCTACTGCCCCCACACCATGATGGCTCAGCGGTGTTGGCTGGCGCACTGGAAGGTGAAGTCAAAGCTGTGCCACACCTTCCCCCTGCCTTTCTGTTCTTTGCTCACCTGTGCAGGAGTGGCACAGCTGCCTGAAAGCAATAGCCCTCTGCACACTGCTGCTACCTGCAATACAGGTAGCCTGTGCTGAAGTGTAAAGGGGCTACTTTATACTGCCTTACTTCCTTGCAAGAAAGGGCCTCTGAGTGAATTCACTTGTTCTAGAGCGCAGCTGCTCTCAATAAATTTTGCTTCCCTCTGGGTGCCATACCATTCAACCCTCCCGATCAGGGCAAAACAGTTACAGCACAGCAATCTGTCTAATGGCCATGAAAGGGAATGGAGCACCTCCATTGTTAATATATATAGATCAATGCTACCCAATGCATCCAGGGGAAAGAGTATGGTCAGTTTAGAATTTTAAATGTTCCATCTGAGATATCAGTGTTTGATTTGATATCTATTGTACACATATCAAAACATGTCTTAATTTTCTGTCTGAAATATGTACATAAAATCAATAACCAAA